>NW_025950387.1:0-14860 GCF_021028975.2 Sphaerodactylus townsendi
AGATGTTATGGACTACAGTTCCCATCATCCCCTGCCAGCATGATGCTGGCAGGGGATGGTGGGAACTGTAGTCCATAACATCTGGAGGGCCGCGAGTTTGACACCTGTGCTTTGGAGGGTGGCCTCTATGGCATTGTATACCACTGAGGTCCCTCTCTGTCCTCCTCAGGATCTATCCCCAAATCTCACGGAGTTTCCCACCTGTCAACCCTAACCCCCATCCCTTGTCAGTGGCCAGGGCGGACCTGGCCACCTATTGGATGCTGAAGGGGTGGTCAGCTTCTGGATGGAGAATCCCTGGAGGTGTGGGTGGAGCCTCAGTATGATGTGGTGTGAAGACGGGAAGGACTTCTGCATTGTATAGTGTTGTAAACTCTGGCCTCCACAGCAGCCATTTTCTCTCTAGAGATCTAGAGATCAGTTGCCAGCCCCGGAAAGATCTCCAGGTCCCTGGCTCGGGGACTGGCAACCCTAGCCGAGGTCCCCTGGTCACTGTCTGGACAAGAGGCAGGAACACTTGTAATTGTTAGAGCGTTGCTGAGAGTTTGTGACTGCTCTACAAGATGGCCGCCTTCAGCTAAGACCACTGGAGGAAGGGAAACTGAATTCTTAATAGCTGCTTTCTAAAGACATACTCCAGGGAGCAGCAGTGGTGTAGGAGGTTAAGAGCTCGTGCATCTAATCTGGAGGGATCTGTTTGATTCCCAGCTCTGCCGCCTGAGCTGTGGGAGGCTTATCTGTGGTGGGAATTCAGATTAGCCTGTGCACTCCCACACACGCCCAGCTGGGTGACCTTGGGCTGGGTCACAGCTTCTCGGAGCTCTCTCAGCTCCTGCACCCACACTCACAGGGTGCTTTGTTGTGAGGGGGGAAGGGCAAGGAGATTGTAAGCCCCTTTGAGTCCTTACAGGAGAGAAAGGGGGGATATAAATCCAAACTCCTCTCCTCCTCCCCCCCCCTCCTCCTCCTCTTCTTCTTCTTGAAGATGGGAAGAGGGTGCTTTGGTCAACCCAGAAGGACTCAAGATATAGCTACAACCCCTGGCTGGGAAATGACTGGAGGATTTGCAAGTGGAGCTTTGGGAGGCAGGAGGTTTAGGAGAATATAATGCCATAGAGCCCATCCTCCAAAGTAGCTATTTTGTCCAGGTGACCGAAGCCCCATCTTCTAGAGATCACTTTGCAATTTCCCCAGGAGATCTCCAGCTCCACCTTGGTTTTGGCAACTCTGAGCCTGGTGCCACGCATACCAAAGCACTGAGGAAGCAGGCCGGGACAATAGCTTTACCTTTGGGGCGAGCCCCGCAGACAGGCCTCCAAAGCTCACTTTCTGCAGCCAAAACACCCTGAGCCGCTCAAAGGCATCGATCAAGTTATTTCCTCCATGTGAGTGTAAAGTCCTCTTTCTCCCAGCAAGCTCTCCTTAAGGAAGGGTCTGCTTTGCCTTGCACATGGCAAAGTTTGACACTTTAAATCAGAACTGCTTCTGAAATATCCAAACATCAGCATGGGGGGAAAGTTACCAAAAAAAAAAAAAAGTTGACAGCAAAAACAATTTTCCACACAGACTCCTCTTCTCAGGAAGAAAACTAGTGGAATTATACCAAACTATCTAAAAATATTCCCTTTTTTGGCAGCCAACTGTCTAATTTTTTTTGTTTTGTTTTACGCTCATGCTCTTTTTTTTATTGCTGCATTATAAACCTTTTGTACAGACCGGACATTTGTTTCATTAGCTGGGGAGTGGTCTTTCTCCCTATAAAAGGTTTATAATTAGACATGAAAAGGCTGTTTAGTATGTGCTATTTATTATTCTCTGATTTCTCAACATTTGCCCTTCAGCCAGTAATCACAAGGAATGCCGTAGGACTTAGGTGACCTATTACTAAAGGATGTCCATAACCCTTTAGATGGCCCCATACCTGCCAACATAGAAAAAAACTAAACATCTAGGTTCCTTCCCTAAACACTCCATGCCCTCATCTCTCTCTGTCACACTCTATCAGCCTCACTCTCGCTATGCGTGAATGCCATGCCAATAAAAAACGAGGTCAGATATTTTAATATTTCAGTTCCCTTATGAGCCTGATCCTGATATTTGTGAACAGGAAAGCCAAGGCATCAAAAATTCCTGCTCCAAATTACCCCTTCCTTGTCACTTCCTCCCCACAAGGTTGGCAGTCTCCAGGCTAGGGTTCTAGTTCTCCTGAAATTATAGCTAATTGCCAGGCTGTAGAGATCCATTTTCTAGGGATGTCAGGACTGTAGAGATCCATTTCTACAGTCTGTAGAGCTCCATTTGTAGGGATTTGGGGATCCTCTCAGAATAATAGTTCATCTCCCAACTAAAAGATCAATTCCTCTGGACAAATGGATGCTTTGGATGGTGGTCTTTATGACCACTGAGGACCCTGTCCTCCTGAGGTTCCACCCCCCAAATCTCCCAGGAGTTCCCCAGCCTGCCAACCCACTGCCAGTAGCCAAGAAGGACTTGGCAACCCTATCCGCTTCCCATGGAGATAATGGAATCTTTGGAGAGCATATTAGAAGTGAGAGTAGGTAAACAAACTTACAAAGATGTTATGGACTACAGTTCCCACTCATCCCCTGCCTGTATGTGATGCTGTTAGGGGATGATGGGAACTGTAGTCCAGTACATCTGGAGGGCTGTGAGTTTGACACTCCAAGTTAGCCACATCACATTCCTACTCCCTTTCCCCAAGCACAGGCCTCACCTCCAGATCTCCAGAAGTTTCCTTAGCCTGGAGTTGGCACCCCTAGCCAAGAGAATCTACGATGCATATATAAGCAAGAGCTAATATTTGGACCCAGTGGTGTGGAAATTATTATGGAATTTTACATTTTATTCTCCTAAGAGTTTCTGTCTTCCATTTCAGCTTCTGAATATGCATCATCTGGAACACAGAGGCAGCGGAGAGGGGAAAGGGTTAAGCCCCCCATCCTTTCTCCAAATTGTCTCCCCACCCCCACTGCTTTTGCATTTAAAATCCATGTGGCAGTTTGTGTGTTCGGCTAAACATTAAACAATTAATTGAACCATGAGTGGCTGCACCCTTCTTCGGGAGTGAGGTCCATTAGGACTTTAGTGCTGAATCACATGTGCAGAATTCAGCTGGAAAGACTTGATTTGGGGTAAGTCAATGTGTTAAAGCATAGCCATTTGAACTCTTGTTTGCTGCCAGTGTTAACTCCATGGTGAATGACCTTCTTGCAAGGACCTTGGGCCCTGATCATTGTCCAAAATAGATGTATCTCCAGACTTCTTTTCCCAGAACCCTATTTTTAGAAACTTTCAGAGATCATTCAACATGGTTGTCCAGCCCCAGGGTGGAAAGGTTTTAATGTGAGCAAGGATGATTGTTTTGAAACACTGTTGGAATGGATGTGTGAGTAATTTGTGCTACATCTATGTCAGGTTGTATGCAAAGAAAAAACACCATCAGATGGTGGTGAATCCAGTTGGCCATGCTGGCAGGGGCTGATGGGGATTGGAGTCCATAACATCGGGAGTGTCAAAGGTTCGCCACCACTGGCATAGAAGTAGTGAAGTCTTGTTAAAAAAAAAAACATTTCAGCCAAAGAATAGTTTTGAAAGGTGATTTATTTCTTTAAAATGTTTTGAGGGTGCAAATAAAACGTTTTGGGGGTAAAAAACAATGCAGAACTCTATGGAGGACACATTTTATTTCCTGCCTCAAAACAGCCAAAAAAGTCTGTGTGAAAGGGCTGGAGTAGAACGGGGAGAGCAATAGCTTCAGATATTCAGCAGCAGGGAGTCTTCACTTAAGATGTGAAGCTGTCTTTAGGAGGTGGGGCCTTGGCTTAGTGGTGGAGCATCCACTTTGCATGCAGAAGATTCCTGGTTCAATCCTGGGCATTTCGCAGCCGGAAAGGATCACGTGAAAGACTTTCTACTGGGAGCACTGCCAGTCAGGCAACGCTGGCCTTGATAGAGCGATGATCTGACTCAGTATGAGGTGGCTTCCTTGTATTTTATTATTCTGATAATGAGAAAATGTGTTCGTTTGTTTTTTTTAAATACATTTTTATTATGTATTTGGATCAGATTCTTACAAACATATTGCATACTTTTACATTTTTTATCCTTTTGCCCCCCTTTCCCTCCTCCCTCCTCTAGGAGTTTTCTTTCTTCATTTCTTCATAAGTAAGCAGCAGCAAGTTCTTCCTTTGTAGCCTCTTTTCTCCCATCTTTCTTCTTTCGACTCCAATTTCTCTCGGCCCAATCTGCAAATCTCAGTTCATACCTTCATCATTTCGATTTGTTCTTTCTTGCCATAATTGGTTTCGGTGACATTATTTCCAAAAATTTCTAACTACACATATTCAAATCCACTTTTGAATTGTCCATATCTTTCTTATCTCTCCATCCCAGCGCAATAACTGCATGAACAGCTCTTGTCATTATTTTATACAGTAATCTTCATTGCAATATTCTACGATTTTAGAAAATGTGTTTGTGTACATTAAAAATAACACCAGCACATGACAGAAGCAGCGTTACTTTCTCCCAGATTCCACCAGCTAATAATGTCAGAAATTGCAGGACTTCTCCCCTTGTCTCACCAGACAGGAATATCTCCTCTTCTCCCAGCTCAGTCGAGTTCATGATGAACACATTCCACACATACTTGTGGTCCACACCTATAGCCAAGCAAAAAGTGCTGCTCACTTCGTTGGGGCTTGACGTGAACATTTATAATATTTCCATCTGCTGGAGGGTAGGAAGACATTAAGTATTTACCTGCCCGTGAAATTCTTGAACGCTTACTGTTTCTCAGCATTAACCGAAGCTAAGCTGGGCGTAGGCTTTATGTAGGCTACTCAAGAACCACATTTTTTTTGGCCAAGTTTGATCTTCAATTACACATGATAATTACTTCAGCTGTCCTTGATCACACATGCAGCAATTATTCCAAGTACTCTTTTTGATAATTCTCAGCTTCAAAATCTTTCTCTGCCCTAATGCTACATCAGTAATTTGATATGAAATGGACAATGCTGATCCAATCAACCATGCTACTTTGCATTCTTTGCCTCAACATTAAAATCAAAAGTTCTTTGTGAAATTGAGGACAGCTGATCCAACTGACCATAATTAGTTGGAATCTCTCTGTCTGAATGTTGATTGTAAGTTCTGTGTAAAATTGACAGTTATGACCCAATCGTGACCATACCAGCTTATACCTCTGCCTCCTCATTGCATCACTATATCAATATGAGAGAGACAATTTTTTCAGGTTCCTTCTGCATGAGGGAGGAGAAGAAAATGGCTGAAGGGGTGGTTGGGCAATTACACAGAGGAGTGGATAAGAGCCTGCTTTTAGCAATAAAAACAGAATTTTAAAAAATCCTCCCAAACTACTGGAGCCAGTACGATGACACCAAGAAACACATAGTCACTCCCAGACAAAGAACCATATTTTTAATAAACAAATCATTGTTACTGTAGCAGTCCCTTGTCAGTTTCCTCCTGCAAAGGCAACTTTCCTTGTCAATTTTACTGATCCCAAGGGAGTGACACAGCTATCCCTGCCTTACAAGTTACATCGTAATTCAAGATGAAATTGACAAAGTTGATACAATTGACCTGGTTTGTGTCTGTGCTGTAACATTAAATCGCTAATAATGATAGGACAAAGAGAATTTTAAAAAAAAATCCTTTTGAAAACGAGTGGTTGGGAGAACATAGCTGAAGGGAAGGTTAGGTGACTAACCCAGGGGCGTGGATAAAGGCCAGGTGTTTGGTGGGGTGAAGAAATAAAGACCATTTCAACCTGATCAGCTCAAGCAAAGCTGGCTCAGAAGCAGATTGAAACAAATATTGAGGTAAAAAAGCCCAGGAAAACAACGAGGGAAAAATGAAGGCAAAATCGCTTCTGGAACCAAACAGAGGGGAAATCGTAAGAGAATTAAAAAGAAACAAAATGTAGCATTTGGTGGCAAGATATGTTATGTAAACAACTCCTGCAGAAAAGGCCATAGTAAGTTGGCTGATTGCCTCACAGCAAGGAAGGTTCACTGGATTGCCTTACTCTCGATGAGGCTGTTTGTTTTCATTATTGCTTGGCTCCCCTGGTTATTTAACCCGGGACCCATGGCATGTAGTAGATGAGGCAGCCATGATCTTTTGTGGCTAATCTTACCTTTTTCATAAGGTTTTAAATGTCTTCCAGAACATTTGGCATTTCTCATTTGTTAGCAGTTGTCAAAGTGGAATTGTTTCTAGAAACATACATATTGTTAAAGTCAAGAAGCTTTAATTATATTTAAGAGGTAAGAAATGCATCAGGAGCTATTTCCTCACTTCTTTTTATCCCTTATCTTCCTCACACAATCCCCTATTGTTATAGTAAAAGGAAAGGGAACATTTGTTTGAATTCCCAGGAATCTTAGAATCATAGTATCATAAAATCCAGAGGCAAACTGCAATGGCACCCAGAGACAACCTCGTCTCCAGGATGCCCCCAGGCTCCACCCCCCCCCACTGCTCTCAACTCCTCACCATGTCACCCCCCTCGAGCCTCCCTGCCGCCAGCCTGCAGTCTCTTCTGACCTCCCCTCCAAGCAGGCCAGAAGAGACTGCAGTAGTTCCGGCTTTGGCATCTGCTTTTATAAGCACTGAGGCTGGGGGTGGGGCTTGGGGAGCAGTGGAAGTCCCACCCCTTCCTGCTCCACAAGCCCCACCCCCAAGCCTTAGTGCTTATAAAAGCAGGTCTCTGAGGTTAGAACTGCAGTCTCTTCTGGCCTGCTGGAGGGAAGGTCAGAAGAGACTGCCGGCTGCCGGCTGGGGAGCCCAGCCGTGGGGACATATGGGGTAAGCTTCTGTCCTGAAGGTACTTAAGCCCCCAGGCCGCATAAGACCTTTTAAAGGTTAACACCTATACCTTGTGAATGATCCGGAACCCACTGGGGAGCCAATATTTTAGGCAAATATGATATTATGCCTGCAAAATTACAAAAATAGTTACTTCTCTGCAATGTTGGAGAACTTCCATAGGGTTTTCATGCACTTTATTGGGGTCCCAACCCTCTGTGTGGGGCCTGGAGATCTCCCAGATGACAGCTGATAGCTAGACATCAAAGATCATTTCCCCCAAAGAAGATGGCTGCTTTGGACAGTAGACTCTGTCACATTATACCCCGCTGAGTTCCCTCCCCAAACCTCTCCCCCTCCAGGGGGAACTCCCAAATATCCAGGAATTTCCCCAAACCCAGAGTTCACAAACTTTCTAGAGGGCCACCCACATTCAGAGTCTCTCTCTTTTTTTGTGATTTTCTGATTATAAGACTGAGGGAAAGCATTAGGGCTGTGGGCCCCTGTGCTACACCGTAGTAAATTCACAGTTTACTTCTAGTATGTGTCCGATAGGAAGCTGCAGCAGGCTTTTATTGTGAGTTTGGCCTGCTCGACCAAGCTGTGAATTTGGATGTCTGAGGACCTTGACAGAAACATTTGTTTCTACAGCACCTGTGGAGGCTTTCCTGAGTGGGCAGCCTACCGGCCAAAGTGGTGTTCCAAGCTTCACACCTGCTACCCCACTTTGGGTTTGAAGTGGTCTGGAGGAAAGCGAGGCCGAGAGCTTCTGGCTTGAAGTTAGCTGGAAACTGGGAGGCGCTGGAGGTGGGCTGGATCAAGTTGCTGTCTGGGGAATCTGCTGCCCTGCTTCTGCCGGAGTGTGCCTGCCTCCAATTTTGCTCGGCTTATTTGTAAATAAAGCAAACATTAAGCAAAGACACTGAAAGTCTCTTAGCGCCTGTTGTTTCTTCCATTCAATTGCAGCTAAATGCTAATGCTACCTCTTGGAACTTCTCACCACTCAGGGAAGCAGGGAGCACGTAATGCTTTATTCTGCCAGAAATGAAGACAGTAAAAATTACCTCATGGTCCTGTCCAAAGCATCAATAAACTGACAGTGTAAATAACTTCAATCGGTTCATGCGCTGTGCATAATAACAAACTCTCAGAATGGATGGTAGTAGTGACTACGGAACGGCTACTGGATGAGCTAAATGCCTTTTCCATTATAGTGCAGTGTTCTTTTGGCAGACACCCGGGCTTTCTAGGTGGGTGGGAGTCAGCCTAAGGCTGCAACAGATTATGAAGGAAACACTTCTTCACACAACGTGTAGAATGGTGTTTGGTGTTTGGAATATGCTGCCACAGGTGATTGGTGTTTGGGAATATGCTGCCACAGGAGGTGGTGTGTGATGGCCACTTTCAACCTGGACTAGCTTTAAAAAGGGCTTGGACAGATTTATGGAGGAGAAGCTCGATCTGTGGCTACCAATCTTGATCCTCCTTGATCTGAGATTGCAAAATGCCTTTTAGCAGACCAGGTGCTCAGGAAACAGCAGAAGGCCATTGCTTTCACCTCCTGCACATGAGTCCTCCCAAAGGCACCTGGTGGGCCACTGCGAGTGCAGCAGAGTGCTGGACTAGATGGACTCTGGGTATCTGATCCAGCAGGCTAGTTCTTATGTTCTTATGAAGGATATGCTAAGGTCGCGGCTGATTTCATTTCACCAGAATGGCACAACATCTTCAGACCACCCCATGGAAAGGGTGTGGATACAGTGCAAAAGCCATGGGGCTTCTCCAGTTTCCTCTACATTTTCTCTCTGCTCTGATTCCTGGGGGCCTTTTCATTTTTAAGAAATTAGCAATTGACATGCCAAGTGCACTAAAAAAATCTATTTGCTGGTTCTTTTCTGAAATCCTCTAGCTTTCTACTTTAAAAAAAAAAGTAAATTTGTAGCCCTTTTTGTTGTGGATGTATAAGGAGTCTTGTACAGCACGCGACCTTTCCCATTATATAACTGCAACAAAAAGACCGGAGACATGCCTTTGAAACCATGAAAAGTGGGGACTAGTAGCTCCGTTATAGTATTGTGATGCTATAATATGTTAATTGCCACTTTAAAAAAAAAAAAGCACTCTGGGAGGACCTTTGTACCTCATGCTCCCTCTGTCTTTGTGCCACTGAATGCCTTGACCCATGGAGATGGTGGTTTGTTCTTGAAGAATAATTCGAGAAAAGAAAATCTTTGTAACTTTACTTCTACCTGTAAACAAAAAAATCTTCTAAATCTTTCTGCCAAGATTCTAGGAGGTGTGAAATAAAAATTAGCCTACAATATTATGCTGGATTAAGTTCAGTCGTAAGGCTTAGTTCAGATATACGTGGAAAGATCAAAGTCTTTTTGGCTAATGTAGGCTAAGCTGCTGCCTTTCATTTTTCCTAGTGTTGTTGCCTTTTCCAATGAGAGGGTATTTTGAAAGCAGTAAACTCTGGTTCTGACAATTTCAATCTAGTTCACAGGGTGTTTGTTGTGAGGGGGGAAGGGCAAGGAGATTGTAAGTCTCCTTTGAGTCTCCTGCAGGAGAGAAAGGGGGGATATTAAACCAAACTTTCTCTTCTTCCTCTTCTTCTACTGGAGTTTCCATCAATGACGTCACTTGTTCGAGTGAGAAAGGGGAGGATCGGGGTAAAGTTAAATCTGGTTTATTTGTTCACTTTGATATCTGCTTTAAGCATCTCCGGCACAAAACCAGAACTTCTGGCCACAATGTACCATTAATGCCATTAATATCTGTCTAGCTCTGGCTGTGTGGATGTGGTTTTGCATCCAAAGCTGTGCATTAAAAAGAGACTTCTCTTCCCCAACTCCTGGCTCTTCCTTTTCCACTTGGGTTGAGGGAGAGAAGAGATTTCAGCGGGACTAAAGTTCAAAATATAAATGACATGCTTTGAAGGCATAGTGATAATGCTTCTTTTTTTCGGTGTTGTGTTTCTTAAGCGTGAATTAGGATTCAATGTAATTTGTCCGAAAGTGAGTCTGTGGCCTGGTAGCAAGTTCAAGAAAGCAAAGCCCTCCAAGTAGTGTATGCATGAGTGCTCTAATTACAGAACTCACAACTCAGGGTTTCCAACTCTGGCTTCTGGGAAATTACTAGAGGTTTAGGGGATGGTGCCCCTGGGGAGGGCAGAGATTCAGGAGGGAAAGGAGCTCAAGGGCAATGATGCCATGGAGCAGAGTGTCTAAATATAGTGCCCATGGGCACCATGGTATTTTTTTCTTGGCGCCCACCAAGTGCCTTGTAGCCTGATAGGCTTCTGATTAGCTCGTGGAGATCTGATTGGCTGTGCAGGATTTTAAAAAAAATGTTGCCTTGTCAGCAGCTGCACCCACATCACACGGATCTACACTGTGTTCTCGAAGTTAAAGCCAGGCAGTCATTCTGTGGTTGGTTTTGCCTCATGTAGGCTTATTTCGGTTGCCAGCCCACCATGCCAAGTCGGAATTCCAACCAGCCCGCCAGCTCACAAAAGATTGGGCCAGCCTCTTGCTTAGTACAGCCTGCCCCTCAAAAGATCTGGAGATCAGTTGAAATTCCAGTGTAATGACATCCAGCAAGGCCTTGCTGGATGTTTGTAATCCCACTGTGCCAAGCATAGTTTACCCAACTGTACCGGAGGCTGCAAGAGTATATGGAATCTCTATCTTGAAACCACAGTTGGCAAGATCTATGACTTATACTACTTCCAGTTTTTTTTTGCGCCCCTAGACATAAAAAAATAAATGTCGCAGTGACTTGTGGAAACAAAATAAGCTCCTCCCCCTTAAATAGGCTGACCAACGCCCTGCTTTTGGCATGGACAGTCCCACCTTTAAAACAATTTGTCCCGTGATCCCGCGACGTTTTTTTCAAGCGTCTCAATTTTTGGAAGGCTGCTGCAACGCCTTCTGGGGCGCATGCGCTTTTGGTGCAGCAGCTTCCCACACATGCTGCTGAAGGAGCACGGTTTTATGGGGCGCTCCCGCTTTCCGCTCCCAGACAGGGCGGGAAACGGGAGCTCCCCAGAAGGCAGTGCCAGCTCCTGTCCTGGAGCTTACAAAGGTGACCTTCTGGTCACCTTTTACCCTTTACATGGGACATACTTTTAGTAAGTTTTTATTTAATAAATACTTTAATGAATCCTTCTTTCCCCTGAAGGCCTCTGTTGAACGCGGAGGCCCAGGGCCGAATGCCCTTCTTACCTCAAGCTCCTGGATTGGCCCCAGTCGCAAGCTCTGGAATTTCAGAACCTCTGGAATCCATGTTTGTGATTTGGGGACCACTTCTGGATATTGAGGGAACTGATATCTAACAATAAGTTCACTACCGCTTGTCATCTACATCTCAGCGATTTGAACCACTTCCTACAAATCACGAAAGGGATTTCTTATTACATTGTTGGGTCAGAATATTGTGATATTGAAAACATTGTTGGTGGCTTCCGCTTAGTATCCTGCATTGCATGGAGAAGATACTAGTCTTAGCTCCTTGACGATCTCCATTTTAAAGGATTATATAACAGGAATCATGGAAGATCTCTCACTTAAAACTCTGCTGCCAGCCATAGTAGACAATACTGACTCCTCAGCTTAATTCTGATCTCCAGCTTTGCTGCAGCTTTGTTTTGAGAAAAATGGGACGGGGGAAAGGAGGAGATAATTGTTTAAATTTTATTAGTTACATTTTGTTTACGGGCAGAAATTCATAGCATAAGTTGAAGCCTACTTGGAGAAGAAGGTTGTGCAGAATTCAATCAATATGATTCTTTACAATGTTCACTGAGTTATTGTCATTGGCACTTCTCAGCCATTATTCCAAAGTGCCAACCCATTACTTACGAAGATCCAGATATATTTCTAGAAGAGTGCTTCTTTATTGCAATTGCATTCCTCCAGCCACACGGTAATAGTTGCTGCTAGCTGTCCCATAACTGTTCCAGCATTTCTATATGGTCTTGTAAGAGTTGAATATGAGTGACAACACAGTCTTCAAGTGAACTGCTTACACTGCTGGCATACTTCTCCAGTACTTCATAGACATTGAGAAGGCCTTTCCCCCACTGCTCATGCAGAACAATGCGAGCATGTTGGTCCAGCCATGTATCTGATTGGTTGACAGGTTTTCCTGAGCGTTCATCACGGGCTACGCTCTCTATTCCCAATTCAAAGCCAAAGACTTTGGTGTTTGTGTCTTGACATTCTTGGAGATTCCCAAAGTGTACACTGAGCCATGCACTGAGATCTTGGGCATGTTGCTCCAAACAATCACAAAGGCTTTGGGCATTAACACTCACCAGCCCAGTTAACCACCCCATGTATTCCTCCATCCACTTCTGAGTGTCTCTTAGGTGCTCATCCATCCAAAGGTCTGCTGTTTTACTGAACTTCTGTAGTTGCAGATCTATGGTCCTAATGTGGCCCTCAAGTCTTTCTCCTGTCAGCTGGGAACACAATCGAAAAGGCACTGTCAGCCATATTGATTACGTTGACTATGTATACAGAACCTAAAGATAAAGGCAGTCCCCTGTGCAAGCACTGGGTCATTACTGACCCATGGGTAAGGTGACCAGATGGTCACCTTTGCGAACCAGGACGGGCGGGCGGCTGCGCGCGCGTGTGTGTGCACGCAGCTGCAGGAGCGCACTGCCTTTTGGGGTGCTCCCGTTTCCCGCCCTGTCACAGGGTGGGAAACAGGAGCACCCCAGAAGGCCGTGCGCTCCTGCAGCCGCGTGGGAGGCTGCCGCACTGCCTTGCGCCCCAGAAGGCAGTGCGGCAGCCTTCCAAAACCCGGGACACTTCAAAAAACCCGCAGGACGCGGGACAAGTTGTTTCAAGGCGGGACTGTCCCGCCAAAAGCGGGACGTCTGGTCAGCCTACCCATGGGGTAACATCACCTCACAACATTTACTAAGCAAACTTTTATTTATAAGGTGGTTTGCCATTGCCTTCCACAGTCATCTACACTTTACCCCCAACAAGCTGGGTACACATTTTACCGACCTGTGAAGGATGAAATACTCAGTCAACCTTGAGCAGGCTACCTGAGTCTGACTTCCATCAGGATCAAACTCTGGTTGTCAGCAGAGTTTTGACTGCAGTACTGCAGCTTATCACTCTGTGCCATGGGGCTTCACAGACATATGTAACCTACTTTATTATAAAAGCAGCAGCTATTTATTCTAGGCCCCTTTTGGATGCACACCTCAATGTGGTAAGGGGGGTTATATGCAGTGGTGGGATCCAAAAATTTTACTAACAGGTTCCCATGGTGGTGGGATTCAAACTGTGGCGTAGCGCCAATGGGGCTGGGCGGGGCACAACGGGGGCGTGACTGGGCATTCCTGGGCGGGGCTGTGGCAAGGACGCAGCCGTTGTGCCGGTCCTTGGGCGGGAAACGAATGCACGCAGGCGCAGGCTGCCACGCACGCCGGTGCACCTCCTGCTAGACTGGTTCAAGTTCTGCGCGCTACTGCTGAGAGGAGGGGCGTAACTAAGGCCAAAATCACGTGGCAAAATCACCAATTAGTAACCCCCTCTCGGCACACACAAATAATTAGTAACCTACTCTCGGGAACCTGTGAGAACCTGCTGGATCCCACCTCTGGTTGTATGCATCAGCAAAGCTATACCTTAAGGCAGGAGTGTCCAACTCTGGCGCTTCAGATGTTCATGGATTACAATCCCCATCAGCCCCTGCTGGCATGGCCAGTGATGGGAATTGTAGTCCATGAACATCTGGGGTGCCAGAGTTGGACACCCCTGCCTTAAGGGGTCTAGTCAGAATGGTCACAGCTGAGACACTAGATTAAGATCCATCCACGCTTTTCAGAGATCCCTGGCCACATCAGCAAAAGAGAACAGACATTCTGCAAAAATGCATAATGTCTGCAAAATGCATATTTGGAGCGCTGGTGTGGGGTGAGAAGAGGCTGCTTAGTGTTTTCCTTTTCTGATCCTTTTGTAGTTCAAAATCGCCCTCCCCAAAATTGCCCACTTTTTTCATTTATGGCAGGTGACCCCCAGATATTCCTTTTTTTCCTCCCCAGTTGCAAGGATTGCTGATTAATAAAACAAATAAGAACTCCCAGGAGAAGCTCATAGTGGACCCCACATGTCTTGTTCAACCAAATCTAGCAGTACAATCCTGAAAATATTTTACACCTGTCAAAAGATACTGAGGAGTAATTTTCCACTGTCACTAATTCTGCAGTGTAAATAAGTTCATAGTATACTCTAGAAGATGGGGAAGATCATCCACAGAGAGGGGGAGATAGACATGGGACACCCACAGAAGTCAAGAGTATGTTGTACTATATAATAGAAGATATTTGTGGAAATGGTATAATGGTTTGAAAACAAATGTTAAATATATAGCAGTAGCATTGAATACCTGCACAGAGTGGTACAATGCGTAACTGTTACCATGAAGCTCTTTCCAGAAACTGCAGCTTCGTCCTGTCTCCAGGAAACAAAAATATCCATTAGCTGTTGCCCTGTTGTGATTTTGCACTATAGCTCAACACCAAGAATATCAGTTAGAAGAGGAGGAGAGGAGGAGGAGGAGGAAGGGAGTAGTAGTAGTTTGGATTTATACTCCACCTTTCTCTTCTGTGAGGAGACTCAAGGTGGTTTGCAAGCTCCTTTCCCTTCCTCTCCCACAACAGACACCTTGTGAGGTAGATAGGGCTGAGAGAGTTCCGAAGAACTGTGACTAGTCCAAGGTCCCAGCAGGAATTTAGGAGTGCAGAAACACATCTGGTTCACCAGACAAGCCTCCGCCACTGAGGTGGAGGAGTGGAGAATCAAACCTGGTTCTCCAGATTAGAATCCACCTGCTCTTAACCACTACACCATGCTGGCTCTCAATTAGCTGCTGCCCTGTCATGGGTTTGCAATAGAAGAGCTATTGGGCTAAACCAGGGGTAGGGAACCTGCGGCTCTCCAGATGTTCAGGAACTACAATTCCCATCAGCCTCTGTCAG
>NW_025950388.1:0-14856 GCF_021028975.2 Sphaerodactylus townsendi
TACAATTCCCAGCAGCCCCTGCCAGCATGGCCAATTGGCCATGCTGGAAGGGGCTGCTGGGAATTGTAGTCCATAACATCTGGAGTGCCAAAGGTTCGCCACCACGGCACTAGGGTGTTGTGGGTTTTCCGGGTTGTGTGGCCATGTTCGGGTGTCTGCAGTGGCAGGAGGCCATTGGTGGGAATCCCTGTTGAGCAAAAGTGCCTCTTGCACAAGGGGGAGAAGGCCTGGCCCAAACATCTTCCTTTATTGGGATGCTGTGTGGTTTCTGAGCTATATGGCCATGTTCCAGTAGCATTCTCTCCTGACGTTTCGCCTGCATCTGTGGCTGGCAACTTCAGAGGATCTGACGGTAGTAAAGAAACCACACAGCATCCCAATAAAGGAAGATGTTTGGGCCATGCCTTCTCCCCCTTGCGCAAGAGGCACTTTTGCTCAACAGGGATTCCCACCAATGGCCTCCTGCCACTGCAGACACCTGTGCTGCACTCCACGATGCTCCCGAGGGACCGCTGGACCCTTGCGCTGCCCACCTCCAGTGCTCTGGACATTCCCAGAAATGCATTTCACCGAGAAATGGAAGGGACATTTTTCCACACACAGAACTGCAAGGCTTCCTCCCGATCCAGCGGATACGCCTTGTGCAAGGGCTGACCCCCTCACATCTCGGGGGGGCGGGGGGGGGAGATGGGGCCAGTCTCTGCTCTCATCAGCCCACCCCCAATTAGTGAGGTACACAGCTGGGGTCACCAACAAGGTACCCAGGGGCACCATAGCACAAACTGGCACTTTCCTACTAGGGCTAGCTGGCATTTTTGGCCCATGGAAATCTGATTGGCTCTGGTGATTTAAAAAAAAAACATTTCTATGGTCCCTTGCGTGCGTGCAGCTTGCCTTAAGAACATAAGAACATAAGAACTAGCCTGCTGGATCAGACCAGAGTCCATCTAGTCCAGCTCTCTGCTACTCGCAGTGGCCCACCAGGTGCCTTGGGGAGCTCACATGCAGGATGTGAAAGCAATAGCCTTCTGCTGCTGCTGCTGCTCCTGAGCACCTGGTCTGCTAAGGCATTTGCAATCTGAGATCAAGGAGGATCAAGATTGGGAGCCATAAATCGACTTCTCCTCCATAAATCTATCCAAGCCCTTTTTAAAGCTATCCAGGTTAGTGGCCATCACCACCTCCTGTGGTAGCAGATTCCAAACACCAATCACACGTTGCGTGAAGAAGTGTTTCCTTTTATTAGTCCTAATTCTTCCCCCCAGCATTTTCAATGAATGCCCCCTGGGAATAAAGGCAACTGTATTTCTGTGGTCTGGCAGAACTGGCTTTCTGAAAGCCAGGTACGAGCTGTTATCAACAAAGACTTCTGATCCAGCATCCAGAGTCTGCTTACTGACTTCAGTCTCAAGACCTGACAGAGCGACACCTTCTTTGCCCTGGCCCAGTCAGAGGAAGCGGCACACCTTGTCCTCCACACCCCTCTCCCCCACACAACCTCCCTGCGCTGCCAGAAATAAAATGGGCCTGCTGAGCAGTTCAGGCTTGTATTGTCGAAGGCTTTCACGGCCGGAATCACTGGGGTGCTGTGTGGTTTCCGGGCTGTCTGGCCATGTTCTAGCAGCATTCTCTCCTGACGTTTCGCCTGCATCTGTGGCTGGCATCTTCAGAGGATCTGAAGATGCAAGCCACAGATGCAGGTGAAACGTCAGGAGAGAATGCTGAAGATGCCAGCCACAGATGCAGAGATCCTCTGAAGATGCCAGCCACAGATGCAGGCGAAACGTCAGGAGAGAATGCTGCTAGAACATGGCCATACAGCCCAGAAACCAACAGCACCCCAGTTCAGGCTTGGTTGGTCCCTTAGCCTTTTTTTACCCCCACCCCACCCCCGGTTACCACCCTGGAGCCTGCACAAGGCCGTTCTCACCTGGACTTTGACCTGCATCCCCCGCTGCGACTGGGCCGGAGAACTTCTTCTGGGGCGCAGGCTTCAGAAGCCCGTCGAAGCTCTTCAGGGGCCAGGAGTTTGAGAAGCTGATCCCGTGGCCCGGGGACTTCTTCAGCTGGTCCGCAGGCGGGGAGGCGTGCTTCGGGCTGTGCCGGGGGGAAGAGAAGGGGTGGGATGGAAGGATGAAAGCCCCGGGGCTGGTGTGTGAGCCCAGGAGAGGCGGGGTGGGCTCGGGCGGGCTGCAGAAGGTCCGGGGGGGCTTGCTGGTGAAGCTGAGACTGGCCCGAATGGAGTCTGTGGGAGAAAGGCAGAGTGTAAAGTACACAAAATAAGCAGAAACCGGAACAGTGAGTCATCGTACAAGCAAGACATTCCATGCTCTGTTAGCGTGGAGACCTTTTCTGTGAACTCTTAAGCGTGTCGGCCAGGAGAATGACTTCCCTTCCAATCAACTCTCTAAGCCTCAAAGTCAGCCAAGACCCTCTACTTCACTGGACCAATAAGGCAGTTGAACAAGTCCCTCAGCGTGGCGTAGTGGTTAAGAGCAGGTGCAACGTAATATGGAGAACCAGGTTTGATTCCCCGCTCTGCCACTTGAGCTGGGGAGGTTTGTTGGGTGAACCACCTTAGCTTGTGCACTCCCACACACGCCAGCTGAGTGACCTTGGGCTAGTCACAGCTTTTCGGGGCTCTCTCAGTCCCACCCACCTCACAGAGTGTTTCTCGGGAGGAGGGGGGAGCTAAAGGAGATTGTAAGCCCCCCTGAGCCTCCTTACAGGAGAGAAAGGGGGGATATAAATCCAAACCACTACTACTATTACTCCTCCTCTGCTGCTGCTTCTATCTCTCTGAGCTGAGGGCACTTTTGGAATCTGGATACGGGACAGTGGACAGCCCACAAGATGTCAGGGAGGGGAGTTGGGCACAGCAGCTCTCCAGCCTTTCAGGAAGAAGCTCTGTCTAACAGGATGCCTTTCTGAGTGAACATGATGCTTCAAAATACTCCCTTGCGTGCGTGCAGCTTGCCTTAAGAACATAAGAACATAACAACTAGCCTGCTGGATCAGACCAGAGTCCATCTAGTCCAGCTCTCTGCTACTCGCAGTGGCCCACCAGGTGCCTTTGGGAGCTCACGTGCAGGAGGTGAAAGCAAGGGCCTTCTGCGGCTGCTCCTGAGCACCTGGTCTGCTAAGGCATTTGCAATCTGAGATCAAGGAGGATCAAGATGGGTAGCCACAGATCGACTTCTCCTCCATCAATCTCAGTATTCAGGTTAAATTACCATGTTGGCACTTTGCGATAAATAAGTGGGTTTTGGGTTGCAATTTAGGCACTCGGTCTCAAAAAGGTTCGCCATCACTGCTCTATGTCTTAAAGACTCGGAACTCCTACTACTCAAAAACATTCCCTTATGCAGGGATCTGCCACTGCTGCCCCACTGGGGGTGGGGAGGGCAGAGCTCCCTGGCCTGTAAGGGCCTTTCCAAGGGAGGAAGCAGAGGTATTCGCTGAGGACAAGAGAGGGGAGGCCTTCACTGTATTCAACTGAAAGCCTGCCCTGATTTTCAATCCTACGGCTTTGGAAGGCACAGTTCCTTTGGAAGCCCCCCCCCCCCCCCTTTAGAACATCTGTGGATCCTGCTGTCCCCCTCCCTTTTGTTTTAGGGGACTTGATAGTAGGTGCCATCTATTATGTTGATTTTAGTATGCTTCGTTTTAGTGGGATGGGGTTATTTTATATAGAGCCAAAAATTAACTAATATTGAATGGATTTTAGCCTTTGATCTATGTGCTCTATTTCTGTTTCGTTGTTCACCGCCCTGAGCCATTCGGAGGACGGCGGTATAGAAATATAACCAATAAATAAATAAAATAAAAAAATATTGTTTGTATTATTCTACCTACAGTACTGTCCTTTGCACAAGGCCAATCAAGGGGGCCTCTGGCAGCTGAGCAAGAGTGCCTATTCCGCTGGGGATCTTCCAAAACTGCCGCCAGCCAGAGCCCCCGCTTGCAGGAGAGCGTTTGCCCAGATTCCCCAGGCGGCAGCTGTTCAGGTACCTGTCTCGTGCTGGTGGTTATTCAGCCCCAGGAACTGCAAGTCAGAATCCACGCTGCCGCTCTTTCCGCGCAAACTCAGCAGCCCGGGTTTCCCCGACAGCGGAGGCTGGTGAGAAGCCATCATGCCTGCCAAACACAAAGGAGAGGCCACTCGATCACAGTTTCCAGCCACAGATATTTAATGGGTTCATTGAAGAAGAAGAAGAAGAAGAAGAAGAAGAAGAAGAAGAAGAAGAAGAAGAAGAAGAAGAAGAAGAAGAAGAGGAGGAGGAGGAGGAGGAGGAGGAGGAGGAGGAGGAGGAGGAGGAGGAGGAGGAGGAAGAGGAAGAGGAGGAGTTTGGATTCATATCCCCCCTTTCTCTCCTGCAGGAGACTCAAAGGGGCTGACAATCTCCTTGCCCTCCCCCCCTCACAACAAACACCCTGTGAGGTGGAAGGGGCTGAGAGAGCTCCGAGAAGCTGTGACTAGCCCAAGGTCACCCAGCTGGCGTGTGTGGGAGTGTACAGGCTAATCTGAATTCCCCAGATAAGCCTCCACAGCTTAGGCGGCAGAGCTGGGAATCAAACCCGGTTCCTCCAGATTAGATACATGAGCTCTTAACCTCCTACGCCACTGATGCTCCTAAAGAAAACAAAACACGTTCAGCTTGGTCCTGGGAATTTCACATCCGTTTGTAGAATTTGAAGGAAAGAAAGAGAAGGGATACTTTTGGCACTCGTTCTGCAAAAGGTCCCAAGGATGCAAAGGACCCCCCCCCCCCCCCCCCGGGCAACCATTTAGTCAGCTTCCTCCATGTTCATGGGGCAGGATAGTGCAGCCAAGAAGGTGCTTTGGCCAAGGCGCGCCAGGAGTGACACAGGAGCTGCCCACAAATACCTCCCCCTCTAATCGCACTCAGCACAAACAGGGCAAGAGGCACACACTGAAACAAAACTTTTTAAATATGCAGAATGAAAGGAAATCAGATACTCCTTTTCTGAAGAGGGCGCTTTGAACAGTCCGCCCAACCGAGCACGCTGTCAGGCGAGCGCCACGATGTGCCACAGGCAGGGAACAAAGCGTGCCGAGGCTTGCCCAGTCTTTCCGAGGGCTGTTTCATTATTCACGGGCCGCAGAAGGGATTAAGGCCGGTTACTTATTAAAGCGTTTTGTTTTAGAAGCCACCGAGTTTCAACGTTATTTCAAAATGTGCTGGCGATTCTAAGCTCTCTAAGAATTCCTTTTTTGTCGGTGAAGAGAAATTTAAGAGGTGACATGGCAGCCATGTTTAGATATTTGAAGGGATGTCATGTGGGTGAGGGAGCGAGCTTGTTTTCTGCAGCTCCAGAGACCGGGACCAGGAGTCAGGGGTTTAAGGCAGTGATGCCAGAGGTGGCACTCGGAGCCCTCTCTGTGGGCACGCGCACACAGAGGTCATCGTGGGGGGGGTGGAAAATCACCCCCCCACACACACACACACATCTAGGCTGGCCTGGGTCACTGAGCATGACATGCACACACTGCGGTGAGCAGGGAGGACTCAGCTGGCGGGCCTGGTGCCTGTGCTCCGGGTGGCTGCTGCCCAAGGAGGGGGGGGGGGGGGGCAGAGGAGGCAGGGATGCTAGACTTGCTAGGATCCTACAGCAGGCTGGCCCCTGCTCGAGCGGGTGGGGCGGAGGAAGAGGGAGCCAACCGGCTTTTTCTAAACTAAAACCTCAGCATTCAGGTTAAATTGCTGGGTTGGCCCTTTGCGATAAATAAGTGGAGTTTGGGTTGCAATTTGGGCACTCGGTCTCAAAAAGGTTCACCATCACTGGTTTCAGGTGAAGGAAAAGAGATTCCACCTAAACATCAGGAAGAACTTCCTGACTGTCAGGGCTGTTGGACAGTGGAATGCACCACCTCGGAGTGTGGTGGAGTCTCCTCCTTTGAAGTTTTTTAAAGAGAGGCTGGATGGCCATCTGCCAGGAGTGCCTTGACTATGTGTTCCTGAAAGGCAGGGGGTTGGACTGGATGGCCCTTGGACTTGAGGGGGTCTCTTCCAACTCTAAGATTCTATTATTCAAGTTTAGGATACACAAACTGGCTTCCTGTCAACAACCGTTGCCAAATTTAGGAGTGCCACGTTCACCACACAATCCTGGAGCCAAACCCCCACCACAATTTTTCTGCTCGCTGGCATCAAAATTTAGACAGGATTAGCCAAGGAGAGACATGATGGCGGCTTAGTGATAGAGAAAGTGCCCTGTTCAATTTCTGACATCTCTGCATGAACATATGAAGCCAGACCTCTGAGATCCCTGAGCCCTTTCATCCCAGTTAGAAGGCAGAAGAGATGTGGAGGTAAATGTCACGATACTAGAACCAGGGGGCATACACTGAAAATGCTGGGGGGAAGAATTCGGACTAATAAAAGGAAACACTTCTTCACACAACAAGTGATTGGTGTTTGGAATATGCTGCCACAGGAGGTGGTGATGTCCGCTAACCTGGATAGCTTTAAAAAGGGCTTGGACAGATTTATGGAGGAGAAGTCGATCTATGGCTACCAGTCTTGATCCTCCTTGATCTGAGATTGCAAATGCCTTAGCAGACCAGGTGCTCAGGAGCAGCAGCAGAAGGCCGTTGCTTTCACCTCCTGCACATGAGCTCACAAAGGCACCTGGTTGACCACTGCGAGTAGCAGAGTGCTGGATTAGATGGACTCTGGTCTGATCCACCAGGCTCTTTCTTATGTTCTTCTTAATGTGCATTCTAATCAGCCAGGCTAGAACAGAGGAGGACTACTTAGGGCAGGAAAAGAACACCAGAGGAGGAGACAGGACTCCTATGTAGCAGTTCTACTCAACGTAGCTCCAACAATCCAACTGGGGTGGGGGCAAATCCAGTGGTGGAATTCAGCAAGTCTGCACCACTTCGGTAGAACCGGTTGTTAAAATGGTTCTTGCAAACAACCAGTTGTTAAATTATTTGAATCCCACCACTGCCAAATCCCCCTCCGGAGTGTGCATTCCGCTGGAGCAAGGGGCAAATGCACCAGCAGAGGCGCAACATCCCCGCCTGGTGGGTGCCCCGGGGGCGGGGCCAATCTTGGCCTCCTCTGCTCAGTTGGCCCCCATGTGCCATGTGGAGAAATGTCCTGATTTTTGTGCCATATCTGTTTTCCTTTATTGGGGAGTTCTGGGGGTGGGATGGGGGGTGTTTTAAATTTTTCAGGCTTCCCGTGCTGCAGGAAAGCCTATCACAGTGGGGGTGCATAAGAACATAAGAACTAGCCAGCTGGATCAGACCAGAGTCCATCTAGTCCATCTCTCTGCTACTCGCAGTGGCCCACCAGGTGCCTTTGGGAGCTCACGTGCAGGAGGTGAAAGCAATGGCCTTCTGCTGCCGCTGCTCCTGAGCACCTGGTCTGCTAAGGCATTTGCAATCTCAGATCAAGGAGGATCAAGATTGGTAGCCAAACATTGACTTCTCCTCCATAAATCTTTCCAAGCCCCTTTTAAAGCTATCCAGGTTAGTCCATAGAAAGCAGACCAGTTCCAGCTACAGAAGTGGGCAGAATGGAGTGGAAATGCCCGGTGCCCTTTGCAGTACATGTTATAATACCTTCAGCCACAAACAACAAAGACTATAGGATGTTGTGGGTTTCCCGGGTTGTATGGCCGTGTTAGTAGTACAGATGTAGGCGAAATGTCAGGAGAAAATGCTAGTGATTCGTGAAAGCCTTCGACACTACAACAAAGACTATCTTAACACTCAAAGCAAGCAAATCCATATCCCCCTCCCCCAGAGTTCTATCAGTCAATAATGAAGAAGGCTAAACAGACCTGACAATCCAGATTGTAATTTATTTTATTTTTTATCTATATATCAGATTTAATATACCACCCCACCCCCAAAGGGCTCTGGGCGGTGTACAACCAATAAAACAATCACATTAAAATACCAGTTAAAAAGTAATTAACAGCCAGCTCCAACCTCCATCTTAAAATCAGATGATGACATAAACAATGGACTCATCGGGTGGGCAGCATAATACGGACAAGCCCCCAAGGTGGGATATGGGGCGCAGAGGATGGCACCTTCAACGGCCGACCTCCTCAAAGGCCCGGCAGAACAACTCCATCTGACAGGCCCTGAGGAACCGTTCTAGGTCCCGCAGGGCCCGGACGGCTGGGGGTAGAGTGTTCCACCAGGTTGGGGCCAGGACACTAAAGGCCCTGGTCCGGGTAGAGGCCAACCGTACCATGGAGGGGCCTGGGACCACCAGCAAATTGGCCTCTGCTGAACGCAGAGGTCAAACAGGGACAGACGGTCCCTAAGATATGAAGGTGAAGCAACTGGGAAAAGCTTGTCTTTTAACCCAGACTACCCCAAGGGGGAAACCACCAAGCAAGTCCAGGGTTAACACACAGAGGCAGACAATGGAAAATCGCCTCTGCATGACTCTTGCCTTGAAACCTCCATGAGAGTCAACAAAAGTTAGTTGCGATTTGATAGAACTGAATGATCATTGTTGTTATTATTTAATGCTATTCCTTCCAAAACCTTAAGAAATGTGGGTCTTCTTTCTTCTAAGCAGCAGTGGCGTAGGAGGTTAAGAGCTCGTGTATTTTATCTGGAGGAACCGGGTTTGATTCCCGGCTCTGCCGCCTGAGCTGTGGAGGCTTATCTGGGGAATTCAGATTAGCCTGTACACTCCCACACACGCCAGCTGGGTGACCTTGGGCTAGTCACAGCTTCTCGGAGCTCTCTCAGCCCCACCCACCTCACAGGGTGTTTGTTGGGGGAGGGGGGAAGGGAAAAGAGTTTGTCAGCCCCTTTGAGTCTCCTATAGGAGAGAAAGGTGGGGTATAAATCCAAACTCCTTCTTCTCTTCTTCAGTTTAGGAGGCATTAAGGAGAATCCTGAGAGATCTTAAGGAGCAGCAGTGGCATAGGAGGTTAACAGCTCGTGTATCTAATTTGGAGGAACCGGGTTTGATTCTCTGCTCTGCCTCCTGAGCTGTGGAGGCTTATCTGGGGAATTCAGATTAGCCTGGGCACTCCCACACACGCCAGCTGGGTGACCTTGGGCTAGTCACAGCTTCTCGGAGCTCTCTCAGCCCCACCTACCTCACAGGGTGTTTGTTGTAAGGGGGGAAGGGCAAGGAGATTGTAAGCTAATTTGAGTCTCCTACAGGAGAGAAAGGGGGATATAAATCCAAACTCCTCTTCTTCTTCTAACTGGCATGAATGAAAATGACAAATAAGTAACAGAAACAAAAAAAGAAAAGGTTCCTTTGGACTCAGAAACCGTGCTGTAGACCAAGAGTCCCTAAGCGTGCTGAGCATGCAGTCCCTTTTGGTATGCTAACAAAGGGTCGTGCCCACTTCTAGGAAAGGCTGCTGGGGGAGGGGGGACTGGCTCCTCGCTTTGGGAAGAGATGTGGTCGGGGTTCAGTTTGCAAAGGGAAGGGAGGGTTTGCCCCCTGCATTGACACAGAGAAAGACTGAAAGTCGGCACCTATCTCAGCCAGCCACAGACGTGCACAAATGACGCTGCTGCTCCCAAAGAGCTCACAGGCTGGATCCCAAACCCGCTGGACTTTTGTTCCACTGAAGACCATTTGGACTGACTCCTCCAGAAGGAAGCTGGTGACAGACTGACCGGGGGGGGGGGGGGGGGGGGTTTCTACTATAAACCATCATCAGGGTTCGGACCCATCCCAACAATTCACGCAGCAGCAGGTAGAAGAAAAGACAGCATCCAGACCAAGGGGCTTTGTGTTTGGCTTCTGACTGCTTTGGCACCTGTTGAGGCGCGAGCTCCTCTTTTCACCCAGAGCCAGCTAGACACAGGTGGAATTTTTAAGATTGCAACTCTTGTTGGACTGTCGAATTGCCTAAAGAGTCATGCTGGCTCGTGCACAACCAAAACCACTCCCGGGGCTTCATATACATGTCACACTCTGCCAACTTACCCTGAGAAGGCCTCAGTCTTGGAGAATGGAAGAAATCGTTGGACGGAGAGAGCTGGAAAAGAAGCACGAAGACGTGAAAACGCAGCGGTCACCCTAATTGTTTGCCATTAGTTCAAGATAGCTGAAGTTGGAGACTCTTTGACCTCCGTATGAACTGTTAAGTCATCAGGAAACAATTTTGACCTGGTTGGAATTCTTACATGTGCTTCTCCACCTGCCTGTGCCTCGAGAGGGTGCTCTGGAGAGATGGCACGTTCATCTCAATAAACATATAAAATGAGCACTGTCTACATTCTATTCTCCCCTCCCCTCTGTGAGCTGGTTCCCTGTGTCAACAGAGAGGCCCACTGTGCACAGATCTCCCACCTGCTCCCTCTCAAAATCGGTTCTATTTCTGAGACTCCCCCTTCTCCTTCCAACTCTCACTACAGTTACCAGTTTGCTGATGCCATAAATACCTTTCGCCGCTGCGTGTTAATTTGTAACAAACTGAACTCATTGGAATGCACCAAAAATTAATAATTACACGTTTCCTCCATTTACTGCAGGAAACAGTTTCGGACCCTGAGAGAATCACCTGGTCTTACGTTTAGCCACCTGACAAATATAGGGAACAGATAAGATTTATTCTACAAGGTCCTTTGTGCTTGTTAGAGATGTGAAGTTCGGGGGGGGGGGGGGGAGAACGACACAAAAATATGTGTAGGGAGGGAGGGAGTTTCACTGCCTCTCTCCCAAATTACTTTTCAAATTTTCCCATGGAAAATTGGTAAATTCTGGGGAGCACTAAAAAAAATGATTCCCCCACCCGTAAGAACATAAGAAAGAGCCTGCTGGATCAGACAACAGTCCATCTAGTCCAGCACTCTGCTACTCGCAGCGGCCCACCAGGTGCCTTTTGGGAGCTCACGTGCACCCCACTTTTGGAATGAGTGAAATACTGCTTAAAACAAGGTATAAAGTTTAACAACATCCAGACTTACTGATAAGGTCTATCTATCTGCTGCGGTTATATGAAAATGTTTTATCCAACCAGCACATTTTCTGGGGTGCTGTGTGGTTTCCACGCTGTATGGCCGTGTTCTAGCAGCATTCTCTCCTGACGTTTCGCCTGCAACTGTGGCTGGCATCTTCAGAGGATCTGATGCAGATGCAGGCGAAACATCAGGAGAGAATGAACATAAGAACAAGCCAGCTGGATCAGACCAGAGTCCATCTAGTCCAGCTCTCTGCTACTCGCAGTGGCCCACCAGGTGCCTTTGGGAGCTCACTGGCAGGATGTGAAAGCAATGGCCTTCTGCGGCTGTTGCTCCCGAGCACCTGGACTGTTAAGGCATTTGCATGGGCTTGAACACGACCATACAGCCCGGAAACCACACAGCACCCCAGTGATTCCGGCCGTGAAAGCCTTCGACAATACATAGCACATTTTCTTTCGTTTACTACAGAACTTGCTTTCTTCTTTCAAACTCTATTTTTCCCAGCCGATCACATGATTAAAATGAAGGAGCACCTGCGCTAGTAGCATGGCAGCAGTTTCCAAATCATTTCAACTACTGGGCAGGGTATATTTGAGGGGTTTTTCTTATTAAAAAGCATGGCACGGTAGCCACTCTCAACCTAGGCCAGGGGTCTGCAACTTGCAGCTCTCCAATTGGCCATGGTGGCAGGGGCTGATGGGAATTGTAGTCCATGAACATCTGGAGAGCCGCAGGTTGCAGACCCCTGGCCTAGGATCTGGCAGACCCAGGTGCCAATCTCCTCTCTGCCACGGAAGCTCACTGGGTGATCTTGGGCCAGTCAGACACACATTCAGTTTAACCTACTCCACAGGGCTGTTGTGAGAATAGACAACAAGTTGAGTTGCTTTGCGTCACTACTGGGGGAAAAAAGTAGGTCATAAATGAAGTAAACCAAACTAGAGTAAACTCCAGATTTACTCCACAGACTTTAAGTTGATCCAAATAGTCGGTCAAACATTCACAGCCATAAGTCAAACATTCACAGTCAAACATTCACAGCCATAAATACAATTCAGAATTGAAGCAGAGCTGTCAGTGGCGTAGGAGGTTAAGAGCTCGTGTATCTAATCTGGAGGAACCGGGTTTGATTCCCAGCTCTGCCACCTGAGCTGTGGAGGCTTATCTGGGGAATTCAGATTAGCCTGGGCACTCCCACACACGCCAGCTGGGTGACCGTGGGCTAGTCACAGCTTCTCGGAGCTCTCCCAGCCCCACCTACCTCACAGGGTGTTTGTTGTGAGGGGGGAAGGGCAAGGAGATTGTCAGCACCTTTGAGTCTCCTGCAGGAGAGAAAGGGGGGATATAAATCCAAAACTCTTCTCTTCTTCAGTGCCTTTTGCAGTAGGAATCTGTGCTCAGGCTGGAGCAATAAGGCAGTAAGAGAGCTGCAACGTCTCTCCCGAGCAGAACAGACATCACACCTGTGAGGAAGCGGGAGAAGGGAACACTCCCGCCTGTCCCTGCGCAACAGGCTGACCGCCTGACGGCTACAAAGATTGTCATGCCCTTATATAAAGCCGTGGTGCGACCGCACTTGGAGTACTGTGTCCAGTTCTGGTCGCCGCATCTCAAAAAGGATATTGAGGAGATAGAAAAAGTGCAGAGAAGGGCAACGAGGATGATTGAGGGACTGGAGCACCTTCCCTATGAGGAGAGGCTGCAGCGTTTGGGACTCTTTAGTTTGGAGAGGAGACGGCTGAGGGGGGATATGATTGAAGTCTATAAAATTATGCATGGGATAGAAAATGTTGACAGAGAGAAATTTTTCTCTCTTTCTCACAATACTAGAACCACGGGGCATTCATTGAAAATGCTGGGGGGAAGAATTAGGACTAATAAAAGGAAACACTTCTTCACGCAACGTGTGATTGGTGTTTGGAATATGCTGCCACAGGAGGTGGTGATGGCCACTAACCTGGATAGCTTTAAAAGGGGCTTGGACAGATTTATGGCTACCAATCTTGATCCTCTTTGATTTGAGATTGCAAATGCCTTAGCAGACCAGGTGCTCGGGAGCAGCATTAGCAGAAGGCCATTGCTTTCCCATCCTGCAGGTGAGCTCCCAAAGGCACCTGGTGGGCCACTGCGAGTAGCAGAGAGCTGGACTAGATGGACTCTGGTCTGATCCAGCTGGCTTGTTCTTATGTTCTTATGTTCTTACTGCAGTGAACACATCAAACATCACTGCTCTCAAACTAAAAGTGCCTGTTTGAAAACAAGTGTTTCCCTGCATGGCAAGAAAGGATAGCCTCCGAGAAAGAAAAAAGGAGTCTTGAAATGCATGTTTATCTTTCCTCTGCTGCCTGTGTCTTCACTCCAGGGCCTGCAAAACTGGCATCCCTACACGTGGGCAACTGAACTAACAAAGAACCTATCCAGGCAGAGGACTTCCAGTAAGTTGCAACATGTCTAGAGCGCAGGCTGCCTTCAGAAGACAATTAGATCTCACACCTGGGGGCAAAGCAGTGTTATCTTATCTGGAACTTGCAATTTGCCAAGCGGTTTATGCTTGACTAGACACCTACTAAAAACCTATGAATATCTCCGATAGGAGCGCCTGTTCCTTGTGTATGGCAGTCTAGGCCACACAGTTTGAAATTTTTATTATAATGGTGTTGTGGGTTTTCCGGGTTGTATGGCCATGTTCCAGTAGCATTTTCTCCTGACGTTTCACCTGCATCTGTGGCTGGCATCTTCGGAGAACAACCCGGAAAACCCGTACAACCCAGAAAACCCACAACACCCTAGTGATTCCGGCCTGGAAAGCCTTTGACAATTTTATTGTTATTTATTTATTATGCGGCTTCTATCCTGCCCCTCGACTTCAATCACCATCCTGAGCTCCCGTGCCAGTGCTGCACACGTGCACGGCACCTCAGCCCCAGGCCTTCTGTTTCCTCCTCACATGCCGAAGAAGTTCCAAGCAAAGACAGCCCTGCCCTGGCATGTCAAGCTAAAGATTACATGGCACCAAAATGTGCTCTTTCGGCTGCAGGACGGTCGCTTGGATGAATGGCAGGGCATTTGATTGAAGCAGAAAAAGAATTTTGGATCTATACCCCACCTTTCTCTCCTGTAAAGGAGTCTGAAGATTGCCTACAACAGTGATGGCGAACCTATGGCGCGGGTGCCAGAGGTGGCACTCAGAGCCCTCTCTGTGGGCACGCACAGAGTTCATCGTGGGGGGGAAATCACACACACACCCTGCACACATTTAGGCTGGCCTGGGCCACTGGGCTCAATTATTAACATTAAACCTAAGACCTAGTTTTGGAGAAGCAGTGTATGTAACCCCGTTAAGCGCTGTTAAATCCACTGATTTTCATGTGAAGAACTAAAGCGCAATCCTTTACCTGGGAGTAAGCTTGGTTGCTGGCAATGGGGCTTGCTTCTGAGTAAACCCTCCTAGGGTCGTGATTCACCCATTGGAGGAGTTGCACGGTTGCTTCAAAGCAAAGCCACCGACTACCGCCAAGCTTACTCCCGAGTAACGTGCACTTTGGAGCCAACGGTTTTTTTCTAAACTAAAACCTCAGTATTCAGGTTAAATTGCCGTGTTGGCACTTTGCGATAAATAAGTGGGTTTTGGGTTGCAATTTGGGCACTCGGTCTTGAAAAGGTTCCCCATCGCTGGCCTACAAGCTCCTTCCTCTCTCCACAACAGGAACCTTGTGAGGCAGGTGGGGCTGAGAGTGAACTGTGACAGGCCCAAGGTCACCCAGCAGGAACGTAGGCGTGCGGAAACACATCTGGTTCCCCAGATAAGCCTCCGCCACTCACACTGACAGTACCAGGTTCGATGCCCGGCATCTCCAGGCCAGAGATCCGACGGCAGGGGCCATGAAATTCCTCCGCCTGACTCTGCCGGCCCAAGCATCCCG
>NW_025950389.1:0-14852 GCF_021028975.2 Sphaerodactylus townsendi
CACCTGCCAGCATGATGCTGGCAGGGGATGATGGGAACTGTAGTCCATAACATCTGGAGGGGCACAAGTTTGACACCTGTGGCTTAGGGGAAGCATGAGAGGGAGATCTCATTCCCAAATCTTCTCACCAGGCCTGCTACAACTCCCAGACTTTGCTGCCACAACTGCCTGAGCGAGGAAGGGAGGGAGGTAAGTTTTGTTTTGGGGGGAATTTAAACCTGCCGTTTTAAAAAAATCTGTCAAATTTGGAGAAACATCTGTTTTGGATAAGTGTGACTCCTGTCTGAGGATTTAGGTACTCACAGAAGTGGGCCACAGTTTGAAGAAAGATAAATAGATTGTTTTTTGGTTGTGGTGGGTTTTCCGGGCTGTGTGGCCGTGGTCTAATGGATCTTGTTCCTAAAGTTTCACCTGCATCTGTGGCTGGCATCTTCAGAGACGTATCACAGAGAAAAGTCTGTTTCACACTGTGTCTGATAGATTTTTGGTTATTCAGGATGGAGTGCATGTATGTATATTAATATCCTAATGACCTATATTTCTTCTGTGTCACTCTTGACATTCCCATAGGCTAAGGTTGTGGTGGAGCCTTCTGCCCTCGCTTGACTTCAGAATGTGCTCAGGTCACCAGATCAAAGATGCCTTCCCTCGTGAGATGCACAGCACACCTGCTATGAACAGTACGTGATGCTGCCCTTTCATCAGTAGGAACATTCTTCAGTCGGAAGAGCTGCAGACTGCGGGCCATTGATACACACAACACGAACATCCAGCTTCTCACGGAGGATTACAAATCTAAATAAACACATATTTGCATTTTTGCATAGTTTATTCAGCTTCCAGGTTTCAGTTTGTCAAGCAATTCATGGGAGAGGCAGAAGTGGAAAAAAAGATCGAGGGAAGGGCAAGGTAGCTGCAGGTGGTGAGGCAATAAGTCCATACAGGGTTGTCACTGTTTTGTGATATTGTGGGCTAATTTTTAGTCAGGAGTTCAGTTTGTAATGAGTATGAGCTTCATCACGAATAATATACTTGTTTAATCTAGTCAGACAGAATCACACATCCAGGCTAACCCTTTGCTGGTTTAGCAAATATTAAGGAATAGCACCAAGCTGAGTGTTCTCCAGGTTCAGCAGTGGCGTAGCGGTTAAGAGCAGGTGCATTCTAATCTGGAGGAACCGGGTTTGATTCCCTGCTCTGCCGCTTGAGCTGTGGAGGCTTATCTGGGGAATTCAGACTAGCCTGTACACTCCAACACACGCCAGCTGGGTGATCTTGGGCTAGTCACAGTTCTTCGGAGCTCTCTCAGCCCCACCTACCTCACAGGGTGTTTGTTGTGAGGGGGGAAGGGCAAGGAAATTGCAAGCCCCTTTGGGTCTTCTACAGGAGAGAAAGGGGGGATATAAATCCAAACTCTCCTTCTCCTTCTCCTTCTCCTTCTCCTTCTTGTCCTTCTCCTTCTCCTTCTTCTTCTTCTGTTTCATCTTGAAAGTACTGATGATTGACGGAATCCACCAAAAGACATTTATACTGCACTTTATATGGCTTTTTTGCAACTGTTTGCAGTCACTGTCCACCCCCCTGCTACTTCAGTTATCATTCCCCCCCCCCTTTTTTTTTATTCCTCCTTAAGTGATTCTAGCCAATTGGAGATCCTGTGCTGGACATTCCAGTGCAGCCCCATAGGCAACCAGTTAGGTTTAGTTATATGCTGATGTCTCTGAGAGCAAATTAAAATATAGCCTGCCTTTCTTACTGGAAGTGTGAGCATTGTTTCTACCAGAGATTACTCAAGCGACCCCAGCTGGACTGGGTAAAGTGTTTCATGATTTAAGAGCGTGTGGGTATGTGCTAAGTGCCATCAAGTCTCTTCTGACTCATGGGGACCCCATAAATCAATGTCCTCCAGAATGTTCCATCATTAACAGCCTGGCTCAGGTCTTGCAAACAAAGGGCTGTGGCTTCCTTTATAGAATCAACCCTCTTTTCATGCTGCCTTCAACCTTTCCTGGCATTATTGTCTTTTCCGGTGACTCTAGTCTTGTCTTCTTAGTACGTGAACAAAGTATGACAGCCTCAGTTTCGTCATTAGAGCTTTAGGGACGCTTCACGCTTGCTTTGAACTGGAGCCCACTAAGAATTTGGGGGGGGGGCTTGGGGGGGGGGGTTGCCAGTCCACAGCATCTGGAATACCAGTCAAAAAGGCTCTGTTCGAAGTGCCCACCAGCCTTATTTCAGACTGCAAGAATCACAAAGCAGGCTTTCTCAGTACATCTCATATCCTAGACGTGGTCCTCTGGAGACTGGACAAATATGCTCCTTCGGTCTTCCTTCATTTACATACGTTGTTGAAAATGTTTTCAGTCTGCACATTATCTGCTGGTACTGATTCATTTTATCACTATGCAAATTATGCACACTTCAGATGATATTTAAAAGCAGAGTACATATTATTTATATGTATAATGAATAATACTGATTTACTGACATACAGGGGAAAGTGTGCATTTTGTGGGCAAAATAGGTAAAAACACAGAAAAGAATCTCAAGGAAAGGCTGAAAGGTTTGCTTTCCAAAAGAGAGAAGCGGCACTGACAAAAAAAGGACATTCAATTGAAACTTGGGCTGCTCAGCCACCTTGTGGTTTGGCTCATGCCCAGTTCACCAGGTACAAACAAAAAGTCATTTTTTTTGACTGACCATCCATTGACCTGTTCATGGCTGTTTAGCAGTTTGCATCAATTGTTCCTTTCTGACAGTACAGTGCCATGGACGACGTCTGTTGCTCCTCCTGCTGCGCTGCTGCTCTGCTTGGCTGGCAGTTGCTTAAATGAACAGTCACAAGTCATAAAAATCTGTCATAAATAAATTGGTCTTAAACAAATCTTACTGTTCAGTATTTGTCTAAGTAGTCCTGAGAAATTTTAATTTCTGCATGCACAGTTTTTCAAAAAACCTGTTGCTGCCATGTCTGGCAGGCATTAGATGATAAATCATATAGATGAATCTGTTTAGATCTGCAGTCCGCACATGAACAGTAGTACAAAAAGCTTGGTTCAAGTCTGTTCTGCAGACATTAGGGTAATCTGGGGCTGAAACAAAACAGACTGGGGTGATGTAGCGGTTAAGAGCAGGTGCACTCTAATCTGGAGAGCTGGGTTTGAGTCCCCACCATGCTGGCAAAGGCTGATGGGAACTGTAGTCCATGAACATCTGGAGAGCCACAGGTTGCAGACCTCTGCACTACACCATGCAAAAATTCATTGTCCATGCTGTCTTTGTTGCGAATAGTGATACAACTGTTAGCCATTCAGCCAGAGGTCATGAAGCAGTTGATAGCCACCAAATACTTAGAACCTGATGGTATTACATCTAGCGTCTCTCATTATTCCATTTCGAGAGAGGAAGCATAAGATGTTTTATGCTACATAGTAAAAATGCAATTCCTGTCTTTCTTTACATATCTCTCAGCCTTGGTGGATTTATCATTGCCATTGAGCAAATGAGGGGTGGAATGATGTTTCCTTTAATAAACATGGGACAAATAATGTTCTTTGGATTCTCCTTGGGGAAATGCTGGAAATAAAGTCACCTGAACAAAACAATTTGACAAGGAAGGATGGATCTTGTGTTTGTGGGCCTCATGAATTCCAATGAAATCAGGTATTTGGCATACTGTTGTTGAAGAGCAGAGCTGGAAGGAGCATGAAAGTCATTTATTCCATTGTGTATCAGCATCAACTGCATGCATGGCTGAGGCCAGATCTTGCCCAATAAATTTGGGGATTATGCTTCTTTAGTTAAAAGCACTTCAGCCGAGGGAGAACCAGATATATGAGACTCCCCCTGTTCATGTGTAAAGACAGAAGGGAATGTTTGTCTTTAAATTCAACCAGGCAGTACAGGCAAGGGTAGTTAAATCTGCTACCTCCAAACTACTTTATTGCACTTTGCTATTGGGAGCATATTTTCTGCCAGCTAGGTTTTGATATGGGAAATCAGCTGTGCCAGGAGAGTAATGTTGAAATAAATAGAACATGGTGTGCCAAGGTGAAGAACGGGAGGTCAGATATTAGTTCCCATAATTTGCACGCTCCGTTTTATGAAAGTATTGATCAGCACCCATGCCCCATTCTCCAGGAATAGCTCAGTCACATTCCAATTCTGCCCCTTTGTGCCTGCTCAACAGGAGAGAAATTTGGGAGGGAGGATCCCTTGTGTGACGGCCATTTCCAGAGAATGTGCAGTTTAGGTAAAGAGCTTTCAAACAGAAATATGCAGAGGTGTAGCTCCAGGGGGGATGCACAATGCACCGGGCGTGCGCCCCTGTGGGGGTGTGGCGAGGAGGGACGGGGGTGTTCTGGGGCGGGGCAGGGGCGGAGGACGCACCGGTGCGCCGGGTGCTTTCCCCCTTGCTATGTCTCTGGAAATATGTGTCCCTCTGAAACCAGTAGAAATGACTACTGGATCGCTTTCAAGTTGTAAAGAGCTTTAAATCCAACATTAAAGAATCTAAACCATTTTTTAAAATTACCAGAATCTTAAAAATGTACCAACCCTGCTTTGAAGCCACAAAGTGGTGGGCTTCAAATAATTTAACAACTGTGTCCAGGGGTGGGATTTAAATAATTTAACAACTGGCTGTTTACAAGCACCATTTTAACAACCAGTTCTACCAAAGTGGTGCAAACCTACTGAATCCCATCACTGCACACAACCATCACTAAGTAATGTCAGATTTGAGCCCTTCCATGCATCTTGAACAAGAGGCTGAAGGGATATGAAATGGAGATTCGGCCTGAGCACCACCACTTGGTTTGGACAACAGAAGGAAACTATGGGAAGATCAGTCACATTTGCTCCTACTATAGACAGATCACCTTTGTCTTCTTCTATCTTGTCCATTCAAAGCTGCTCAGGAGCCATTCCAGGTAGATATGAATTGACGTCCACCATCCTTAACAACAAGCGCAAATCGTTCCCAGCAGATGATCAATATCTCAAGAGTTGACTCCTGTCTCTGAACTTTATCTGACCCCTGTACATCTTCTGCAGTTTGGCTACAACCCCTCAAGCAGTGGAATGGAGCACCTGTTCTTTCCAAGCACAATGTTAATTGAAACATGGAGCTTTTATTTCACAGCATCTACAAATATTATCCCTCCTACTGGAACATTTGAACTACCAGAATGTGAGGGCGGATCAATAATTCTTCTATTAGATAATTGAAACATGCCTCTTGATTTACACTAATGTACTTGTTAAGCAATAAGTAATCAGGCTAAAGCCTGGACTTGCTAGAGGGGAGGAAACATTTGATTTAATGTTCTGTAGGCATTCACAAGATGAGTTTGTTTGGATCACATCTAAAGGAGTAGGGCCAACACTGGGGTCTGCCTTAGTAGACAAGATGACCCATCCCCAACTGAAGAATCTCAATCAATCAACATTTATGATGATCAAGAAACCAGTCAACATCAGTTGAACAGCACAATTTACACACATATAGAACATTAATATATAGAGATTAAAATTTATAACCTTATAGTGCTGTAATTAATTAAACATAAAAGTAATTAAAATATTTGGCATATCTGCTTTTTTATGGACAAGGTCTCAGCACAGAATTTGACAGCTTCAGAGGTGGTCTCGTTGGAGCAGTCTGCAAGGAGGGGATACGTGTATAATTTTCCGGATCTTCCTGGACCTTAGATTAAATGTGAGATATGCAGAACAGATGTCCTTATAACATGGGTGATGTAACAACACATGTTCCACGGTTACAACTGTGTTCAACTGGCAGGAACACAGAGGTTGAGAAAAGGGGACATACAAGTATCTCCCTTCTAGGAGTGCTAAGGGTTAAAATGAGTTAGGATGAAAACTGGAGAATCTAGGGACACCAGGTTGTTCCTCAGTGGGACCAATGCCTGTCACAGACAAGTGATATCCCAGTCCAATTTCTCTCCTTGATTCAAATCATTCAAGGGAGACCATGTTAGGTCATCTTATTTGGTTAATATTACATCCAAAAAATCTTAGAATGGCATTTACCTTCATTTTCAGGCAAGTCACTTCTACTTGCTGGTTGAAATTCTCAGTGGCCTTACATTTTTGCATATATGACATATCAACTCTTGAGGACTTATTACATTATGCTTTATATTGTCCTTGTTATATATACCCTAGAGCCATATTCGTTGAAAATATATTATCAAATCTAAACCCCCCTCTCTGATTTAGAGAAGTTCTCTTTTCTTTTAACAGATACCAGCCCACTTATCACTGACTAACTGGAACCAGAAAAAAATATGGGCTGAAGATGTATTTAAAACATGTAATGAAGAGGAGAAATGTACATTTCTAATTTACACTCCTTTCCCTCAGGCATAGTTCCAGTGGTGGGAGGAAGGGAGATAACATTTGATAGAAGGTGAACTGTTTTGGCCAATTTAGCAGTGCAGTTTTTAATCTGGGCATTGTTTTGCATCCATGGCAGGATATAAATCTTTTCAATAAATTGATTCATGAAGGAGACAATGGGAGAAGAAGAGATCTGCAACAGAGGGGGCTAAAGGCCCATAGTAACTTGGGAGAGGAGATCATCCATCCAACCAACCATCACATTTTTACCTCACTCTTCTTTCGAGGAGCTCACGGATACGGTTTTCCCTTTTCTCCTTGGATTCACACAACAATTCTGTGAGATAGATTAGGCTGAATGTGGGTGAGAGAGAGTGGTCCAGCATTAGGACCTCATACGTCAAGCTTCATGGCAGTGCAAAAATTTGATCTCAGCTCTGCAAGATCCTAACGCTGCACTGGCTACTTGCTTTCCCACCGAAATGGAGTTCCTTGTCCTCTGTTCACACTGTGGAGGAGGCATTTGGAGAGAAGCCCAGTGAGTGTGATCCAATGATGGAGCCTGGCTGCCTTTCTCCTCTATGGAGAGCATGTATAGAAATTGCGGGAGATGAGAATTCTGGGATCAGATTCCTTCTGGAAAGCTGTATCTGGAAAGCTGCCCATTTCTGTTCTATAATCGAAAGCAAAAGAGGCTTCAAATGGAGTCACCTTCCAAGGGCCTGGCAAGATAAATTACATAAGCAGGTTGAAAGCGAACAAGTCCAACTTTGGCCCCATGTGCTGGCCCCAAAACGGCTCCTCTCTTATTTAGCTCACCATTTGTCTCTTCATTTTGGACAATGAAGTAAACCCTGCTTATGACTCTTGTTAAGATGTAGCATCATTGATCCCGATGAAGCACCTCTTTCTCTCTCTCTCTCTCTCTCTCTCTCTCTCTCTCTCTCTCTTCTCAAGAAAGACATTCATTTCCCATCATTGGGAGTGCAAACAGGGCGAAAAATATTTTCTCCTTCCTATATCACACCGTTCAATAACGTCAAGCCAATAATGACATTGGGCCTGGTGGGACAAGGGAGTTAATTTCTGCTGCTCAACTAATGAAATGGCAGGCAGGAAGTGAAGAGAAAGGGAGGCTCTGGGAGCCACGTGGGCTACGTAATTAATCCCTGCCTCATTAAGAAACGGTGGCACCTTAAGGACATGCTAATAGGATCCTGTGCTCCCTGCGGCAGCCGCTGTGCGCTTTCCTAACATTAGACTCTATTAGTGGTGACTTTCCAACTTATATGTTTCTTGCTGTGCATAGTGTTAAAAATCATGTTCAGCAATTATGTGGCTCTTCTTGCCCTGACCCACGTGTTGAAGACCATCACTTCAAAGTATTAATTCTACTTCATGCATGCTGTCTCAATTCTAATCCCCCACCCCACCCCTGTTTCCCAATGACTTAAGCATAGAGCAGGGCTTAATACCTCTTTCTGTTTTGATGACCACAAAGACTGTGGTAGTGCCTGGCAAGTCAGAAGAACAGGCTGCTTGCCACTGCATTGTGCAGATTTGTTTTAGAGCATTCGGAATGCTTCATATACCTGATGAGACTTACGTGAACTATCATCTGTCAAAACCAATAGTATGCAGATGTGAACAGTCATCTCAGAATCCACATAGTGCTTTTCAGAGCAGTAATCTTTAACCTGCCCAGACCTGAGACCTACCTTTTAACCCCATGGGAGTAATCAGAACCCGCTAAGTTGCAAGCATTTGGCATAACAGTAGTGTGAAATAAAGGGGGGAGGAGGGGAAGAGTTGGTTTTTATCCCCCACTTTTCTCTACCTTTAAGGAATTACCTTCCCTTGCCCTCTCCACAATAGAGACCTTGCGAGATAGGTGGGGCTGCTGAGAGAGTTCCGAGGGGATTGTGACAGGCCCAAGGTCACCCAGCAGGCTTCATGTGGAGCAATGGGGAAACAAACCTGGCTCCACAAATTACTGTCTGCTGCTCATGTGGAGGAGTGGAGAATGGAACCCAGTTCTCCACATTAGAACCTGCTGCTCTCAACCACTAAGCCATGACTTCATGGTGGCAGGGCCAGGCCAGTGGGCAACAAACCAAGAGAGCTGGGGAGAAGAAACACAGGCTGAGCACCGGAATGTTTACTATAATCTTGACAAGCCAAGGGTCAGAGCCACTCTTCTTTGCCATTTAAAGATTTGATCCAGCATCCTGTTGTTCCTTTCAGCTTGCATTCAAAGTAGGCTTGCCATAAGCCCCCATTTTTGGCCCCAGTTTCCCCATCCTTATGAAATCGAGAAGTGGGAGGAGGGAAAAGACAGAAATGGCATCTATAGTAATGCTCTAGGAATTTCCTCATGTCTCTATGGTATTTTCTACAGAGGTAAAGGTAAGTTCCTAGATCATCACCTGGAAGTGGTATCAGATCCTCCTCAAACTCTATCCTCCCCAGACATTGCTCTCAAAAATCTCCTGGCATTTGCTGAGGCAATGCAACCCTGATGCAAAAGAGTCAGGTGTTGGTTCCTTGTGTTCCAGGGACGTAGGTATAGATTTTTTATGGGGAGGGTTCGGGGGGCACCCCCCCACCCACCCCTAGGGCATGGCCACACCTCCCCAAGCCCCGCCCCTGGCCTAGCGCTTATAAAAACAGCTCTCCGCTTGTAGTTGACCCACGTGGTCAGCGTAAGAACGAGACGAGACGCGGAGATAACATCTGGTGGAGATCGCCAGCAGCGGGAGCCCGGAGGTCCGTGTTCCTAGCGAGTCTCCCGCGTGCTGGTTCCTGGCACCTTTTATTGTTATTCTATCGGGGGCGTGTAGGAGGGAGGACCGGGGGGAGTTCCGGGAGAGCGGGAGGCGGGAGGTCGGGAGATCATCATGTGATGCATGATCTCACCTGGCTACGTGCGGAGAGGAGCGTAAGCGTCTGAGCCTAATCCTCACCTGGGGGCAAGACCATTGTCCCTGCGCCCGGTGACTGAGCCAGACAGTTCATGACCCGTGACTCATAGGGGGATGAGGAGTGGGGGTGCGGTGCGACCAGAAGGCCGTAGGTCCGTTGGCGTTCCAACGTTCTACCACGGTGCTGCTGGGTCAGCAGTGCATTACTACATCTCCTCCTTTTTTACATTTTAGAAGGGGGACCGAAATGCTAAGGGGTGATTTAAAGGGACGCTTGTCTCTTCCGCCGTCTGGTCAAGCTGACCGAGCTGCTTGTGTAACATTAGAACTTGGTTGCGGGGTAAGGGAAATTCGAGGGGCTTCTTACACACGTTACAGGCAATATTAGACACACATTGAACGAAACAAGATCCGATAACGAGGCACACAACTAAACCAATGCAGAGCTGCACAATAGCACTCAACCATCCTCCCGGCAGCCAGCTCCAGAGGGCTGACCACCAATGGGGCAAAACATCATATTTCAGATTAGATACAACTTCTTGCAGCTCACGTACTTTCATATGAATCAATTGGGAATTATCAGAAAGATTAAAACAACACATATTATGTACATTTTCACAACCTTGGTGATGTAATAACAATAAGTAATCAATAGCGGCACGATTGTCTAGGGTCGCTTGATGAAGTTGCTGCTGCTCGGAGGCCAGAGCATCCAGAGCAATGGAGGTAGAGTTGATGGACTTCGCAAGGGCACAGGCCAGCCGGCCAATAGTCTTAGCATTGTAAGAAGCGAGTCCGGGGACTCCCACTAGGGAAGTTGCGAGGGAGACGAACTCCGCTTCGGAGAGGGCGACCGCGTCGCTCCGACAGGAGGGGTCGAAAGGCAGAGCGGAGCGGCGGCAGCGGCGTCCGGGCTCCCGGGGTGGAGCCTGGGGTAGGACGATGGTGAGGCGACTGAGGCAACAAAGAGTTCCGGCAGAGAGTCGGGCGGGAATGTAATTAAACGTTCTCTCCCCGCAGGTCCAGAACCAGCCCCTGGGGAGCAGGATGTTTCCGAACACGGGGGGAATGTCCTCCATGTGTGTGCAGTTCCAATTGGCCGAGCCGATGAATGGGCCCGGGTCGGTTCCCCGTTTGGCTGCGCCGGTGATGCGGGCGCAGGTGTTAGATTCGTGGTTAGCGACAGTCTTGGTGACAAGGGAGAGAGCGCCAGCCGGGAGGGTTTGGACGACGGGTCCCCAGTCGGCGCTCATAGAGTACCTGATGGATGAGGCATTCATGAAGGGGCTTAGCCCAGACTCCGCTAGGAAGTCTCCGGGCGCTTTGCAGACGGGGAGCAGGCAGGAGCTTAGCAGGCTCCCGACTCCTAGGTACTGGCCCAGGCAGAAAGATGAGACGTTGGCAGCGGCAGCAAACTGCTCCCAGATGTTGGTCTGGTGAAAGCTCGTCAGGGGGTGGCCGATCGCCATCGGCAGGAGGCAGCAGAGCAGGCAAAGGATGGTGGCCGCCGAGTTGGCGGTGATGATCGCAAAGAGAGCGGCACAGAGGTTCTCGGGTGTCTCGGGGTGGTCTTGCTGGCGCAGCAGCTCTAGGGCTTGGCTGGTGGTCGCCTTGACGTCTCCCCAGGTCATTCGGGTCTTTGGGCGTTGGCGACGGCGTTCCTGTTGAGACCGCTGGGCGGGATCCTTTAGAGAGATGTGTTCCATCTCCGGGATGGGGTTGGTTTCCTCCTGGCGCCATTCCATGGGTTGGCCTGTCATGGCGAATCGGAGTCCACAGGGACCTGTAGGAAGAGGGACTGAAACACACCCCCTTTCCCAGGTTATGGGGGGGGGCCGGGTCCCGCCAGGCTCAGTTCTAGAGCGGATGGCGGGAGATCAGGATCGGGTTTTTGTTTGAGTTGGGGTTTAGAGTTTAGAGTTTAATATAAGAAGGCTTGTTTTGCAGCCTGTGAAGGTTGCTTTTAATGCAATCCTACTGGGGGCCGCCTACTCCTCTTTCTTTAATTGTTTGACAGGGAGGGCGGGAGGTAGGCGACCCTGGTGGGAATTGGCTTCAGAGCGTCATCAGGGTGCGTCAAGGCGAGGGTCCGAGCCTCGAGGGGGGAGGGGACAGGCGGGTCCTGGGGGGATTGTGGGTATGCATGCTTAATCAGCAACACAAAAGGGGCTTTTGGAAGCGCCTTTTTGGGGGGATGGGTGCATCCGGAGAATGATGCAATCAGGCGATTAGAGGCAGATTCCTCGCACACAAACAAAAAAGGGGGGGGTTTTCTTTGCAAGGGAGTTGCACTTACCGTGACCTTGGTGGCTAACGCAGGAAGCTGGATGGTGCTAAAGTTTTGTGATCGAATTATCTTGGGGAATTGCCGCCTGCCGAGACCGCTCCTTAAGGGGCGGTTTCGGCTAAGCGCCTGGCCTTTAACGTGGTATTGATAAAGTTGCCAGGCGCTGGGCAGCCATAACCCAAACAGGTTTGGGTATTAGGGGCATAATGGTGGCAGCCCCTTTTTAACCTGGGGCCTGTCCTGGCAGTGCTGCGGTATCAGGACAGGCCCAGATTTTAATCCAGGGAGGGCCAGTCAGCCAATTGGCCCTCCCGCCTCTACTGGTCGAAAAACAGAAGGAGAAGAGGAGGGGAGAGGGAAACAGTTTTCTTACGGAAATTAGAAAGTAATTTTCGGAAGGCACGATTGGGATCAATGATCTGTGACGGCTTTACCCATCCCAGACCAAAGTCGTTTTGACCTGACTCATGAGGTCCCTTCCCCAGAGATTGACATGGATGTCTAAAACGATGGGGCGGACTGTGAGCTGCCGCTCGAGTCCTGGGCTGTTGACCGTGAGCGGGCGGATGCTCCGTCTCGCGGTTTGTCTCCCCCCCACCCCCCCAGATGTGCGGGCAAGCCTCGGTCGGCCACTGGTCGGGCCACTCGGCTGCTCTGATGACGGTAACATCAGCGCCGGTGTCCACCAGGCCCTTGAACATACATCCTTCTATGGCGAGCTCCAGGTATGGGCGGGAGCTCCCGATAGGCGTCTCCACCGCTGCGACGGTGGTGTAGGCTGCGCCATGTTGGCTGCTGGGGCTTGTAGCCTTTATTGGGTCGGCAGCGGGAAGCGCATGGGGCAAGAGAATCAACTGAGCGCAGCTGGCTCCGGCAGGCAACTCCTGGGGGATGTTTGTCCAGACTTGGAGATGGATGGGTCCTTGGTGCGTGGAGTCGATCACTCCGGGGACGATGAACAGTCCCTGTTCAGCGGCAGAGGCCTTTGGCAGCACTAGCCCAATAGTCCCGGTAGGGATGGGCTCGTCATACTGGGTTGGGGCGACAAGAACCTCGTGGGGGAACTTAAAGGAGATGGGCTGGGTGCATGCGAGCGAGATGCCACGAGAGGGGGGTGGTTTTGGCAGGGGCCTTGGTGTTTGGGTCTGCTCTAGTATTCTCCTCCTTGGTCCTGGGCTGGGGAGACGCCCGGGCGGGAGTTTCCCGATGGGCAGTCGTTTCTCCAGTGGAAGCCTTTCTGGCATCGTGGGCACCGGGTTTTAGGTGGCCTTCTCCTCCTGGGGGAGGACCCTCCTCCATCGGGGTTGTAGGCCCCCCCACTGGGCTGCCTACACTCCCTTCGGAAGTGTCCGGGTCTGCCGCAGTTAAAGCAGTCATCCTGAGGCTGCCTCCCGCCGGTGGAGAGTGCTGCGGCGAGGAGGCTAGCTTGGTGGGCGGAGGATCCGATGTCCTGGCAAGCCTTAAGCATGTCGGCCAGTTCAGGATCTTTGCCCAGGCCCGTGATTGCTCTGCGGCACTCCGTGGAGGCGTTCTCTTTTGCGAGGCGCATGAGGAGCTCGCTTTGGGCCTCTTCGCTATCTACCTGCCTCTTGAGCGCTTCCTGGAGCCTGTTCACAAACTCGGCATAGGGCTCTTGGGGTTTTTGCTGGATGGTGGAGAAACTCTGGGTTGGCTGGCAGGCATTGGGGACTTTGATAAATGCCTTATAGGCGCACTCAGAGGCGACCGTAAGGGTGGCCTCAGGCAGGACAATCTGATCGTTGGGGTTGGCGAAAGCATCGAAACCGTAAAGCTGAGCGGCTGTGTAGGCGCCGCCGGAGGCGGCTCCCCTGCTGATGCATTGCTGGCGGAACTCGCTTTCCCAGATCACAAATTGTGCAGGGCTCAGGAGCATGCGAAAGGTGGTTTTCCAGTCGTCCGGAACCATTAGGTGATTCCTCGCGATTGCCTCCAGCATGCCTCTCACGTAGGGGCTAGTGATTCCTACGTCTCGCATCGCTTTGCGGAGCTCAGTGAGGATGTTATAGCTTAAAGGGCGGTACTCGACAACCCGCCGAATGACGCCACCCTCCCCCTCGGTATCTGTGAAATGGACGGGGCACAATGCAAGAATATCGGCATCGTCTTCCGTCAGGGTTTCTTTCTTCTGCAGATCGTGGCTAATACGTTCTGCGAGAGTTTTGAAACCCGCGCCATTACGTGGCGCTGACGGAGGTGCAGTGGCTTCGGAAAATGAAGGCGGAGCAAGGGGAGGGGGCGGCTGAGCCGCGGGAGAGTTTGAAATGGGCGAAGGAGCAAGGGGGGCAGAAGGAGGACAGGCGTCCAATTTAGTGGATAGAGAAAATTCCGGGGTTGAAATTGAAGGTGAAAGATCGAAAGGAGGGCGGCCTACAGCAAGGGAGCCATAGGTCTGCAGGCTGATGGCGACATAACATTGTCTCCACGTCAGTAGCAGTGACATCGGCGCGCGAGGCTCTGTGCGAAGAGTGCGCCCGATGTTTTCCCAGTCCTTAAGATTCAATGTCCCCCCCTCTGGGTACCATGGACACTGAGCTGAGGTTGGGGATGGCAGACTCCCCTGCCCTCCCCTGCCCCTCCCCTCTGGGCAGAGGCATAGAGGGAAAATGGAGCCCGATGCAAAATCTGAGTTTTGCGCCGCCGCCCCCCGGCAGCCGCTGTGATGCTGGAATTCACCCCCAAACAGCATCACTTTCAATGGTGTTTAAACTAGAGAGCCCAAATTCTCCTTTTAAATCCACCTTAAAGGGAGAATCTGGGGTCCCCAGTTAAACAACATTGAAAGTGATGCTGTTTTGGGGTGGATTATCCCCCACTCTGAAACAGCATCACTTTCAATGTGGCGTAGTGGTTAAGAGCAGGTGCATTCTAATCTGGAAGAACTGGGTTTGAATCCCTGCTCTGCCACTTGAGCTGTGGAGGCTTATCTGGGGAATTCAGATTAGCCTTTGCACTCCCACACAGGCCAGCTGGGTGACCTTGGGCTAGACACAGCTTTTCGGAGCTCTCTCAGCCCCACCCACCTCACAGGGTGTTTTTTGTGAGGGAGCAAGGGCAAGGAGATTGTAAGCCCCTTTGAGTCTCCTACAGGAGATAAAGGGGGGATATAAACCCAAACTCTTCTTCTTCTTCTTCTTCTAAACTGAGGACCTCAGATTCTCCCTTTAAATCCATGCCAAAGGGAGTGGATTTAAAAGGAGAATCTGGGGAAATTAAGAACATAAGAACATAAGAACAAGCCAGCTGGATCAGACCAGAGT
>NW_025950390.1:0-5000 GCF_021028975.2 Sphaerodactylus townsendi
TGGCCATGCTGGAAGGGGCTGATGGGAATTGAAGTCCATAACATCTGGAGTGCCAAAGGTTCGCCACCACGGCCCTAGAACAGTGGTGGCGAACCTATGGCTCTCCAGATGTTCATGGACTACAATTCCCATCAGCAATTGGCCACGCTGGCAGGGGCTGATGGGAATTGTAGTCCATGAACATTTGGAGTGCCATTGGTTCGCCACCACTGCTCTAGAATATAAAACAGAAACAACTAGTTAGAGAAAATACGGTACTCTGGGCAAAGAACTTGAACAAGAAGATGCAATTGGAGACTTGGGAACATCTCTGGAAGAACGATATAAAACGAACACTCTCTGCTGAAATCAAAGAAAACAACATAAAAATGTTTTACGGGTGGTACTTAACACCGCTAAAACTGTCCAAAATGTACAAAACTTGCTCACCCCTTTGCTGGAAATGGGAAAACAAACAACGGTTCTTTCTTTTTTCTCTTTCTCACAATACTAGAACCAGGGGGCATCCATTGAAAATGCTGGGAGGAAGAATTAGGACTAATGAAAGGAAACACTTCTTCGCGCAACGTGGGATTGGTGTTTGGAATATGCTGCCCCAGGAGGTGGTGATGGCCACTAACCTGGAGAGCTTTCAAAAGGGCTTGGGCAGATTTATGGAGGAGAAGTCGATCTATGGCTCCCAATCTTGATCCTCCTTGATCTGAGATTGCAAATGCCTTAGCAGACCAGGTGCTCAGGAGCAGCAGCAGCAGCAGAAGGCCGTTGCTTTCACATCCTGCGTGTGAGCTCCCAAAGGCACCTGGTGGGTCACTGCGAGTAGCCCCATCTATCTTACAAGATGTTTGTTGTGGGGAGAGGAAGGGAAAAGGAGGTAGTAAGCCACCTTGAGACTCCTTGCAGGAGAGAAAGGTGGGGTATAAATCCAAACTCCTCCTCCTCCTTCTTGAGCAGCAGTGGTGTAGCGGTTAAGAGCAGGTGCATTCTAATCTGGAGGAATGGGGTTTGATTCCGTGCTCTGCCGCTTGAACTGTGGAGGCTTATCTGGGGAATTCACACGCCAGCTGGGTGACCTTGGGCTAGTCACAGCTTCTCGGAGCTCTCACAGCCCCACCCGCCTCATAGGGTGTTTGTTGTGAGGGAGGAAGGGCAAGGAGATTGTAAGCCCCTTTGAGTCTCCTTACAGGAGAGAAAGGGGGAATATAAATCCAACATTCTTCTTCTTCTTCTTCTTCTTCTTCTTCTTCTTCTTCTTCTTCTTCTTCTTCTTCTTCTTCTTCTTCTTCTTCTTCTTCTTCTTCTTCTTCTTCTTCTTCTTCATCATCATCATCATCATCATCATCATCATCATCATCATCATCATCATCATGCTGGAAGTTGATCCTGCTCCTACCCACGTAACAAACACTGCACACGATGTTCCCATGTTTCACAGCGAGTCTTCCCTCCGTGCTCGTGTGGTAACTGGCCCAAGTCCCTTGTATTCCTGTGTGTCTGAATGAACGGCCTGTCCTTTTCTGCAAGAGGGTTTGTGGTGGAGCATCTGGCTTGTAGCAGGTTCCCGGCTCGTTCCCGGGTCCCTCCTGATCGAGGGTGCCCATTTGCAGGCCGGGGTGCTTCAACTGCCCTCCGGTTCATCGAGAAAAGGTCTAGCACATGGACAACTTCAACAGGAAGGAAGAAACCATGAAAATGAACAGAATTTGGCTGCCAGTGTTGAAAAACTCTAGAATCAAGACAGTGACTAATCAGCTCCACCCAAACACAGGACAACTATAGACAATAGCAACCAAGGAAACAAAGACCAGGATACTTCTATTCAGATCCATCCACCTATTGACCTTGCTATCTTCATTGTTACTCCCAGGCTACAGACTTCTCTGTGACTCACATGCCAGGCTACTCTATTCAGAGGGCCTCACCTTTTGACCTCACAGTATATATACTCCACTTGCTTTCCATTCCTACCATCAGATCCTCTGAAGATGCCAGCCACAGATGCAGGCGAAACGTCAGGAGAGAATGCTGCTAGAACACGGCCACACAGCCCGGAAACCACACAGCCCCCCAGTGATTCCGGCCGTGAAAGCCTTCGACAATACAAAGGTCTAGCTGTTCGATCACCCTCTGCATTTCGTCTGCCGAATGTTACCTAGCAACTAACCGGCCCTGGAAGTTTCTCTCCTAGTTTTCTGGTTTGCATACTTCTCTCGCTGTACGTGTTGCGCGCCAGGCAGAGCCCAGTACTGTTTCTTCTCGAGACACGGGGGTGGGCAGTTGTCTGTTCTGTGTGCTGAAAAACTAAGCGAAGTTTTTCAGTTCTTGAGAAAAGACTTTAACCTGGACTCAGCCGTTTCTTAATAGCCTCATCTATCACAGTAATGCTGTTATGGCTAACTGACATAGGATTGAGGGGGAACAGGAAAGTATCAAAGCTTGTGAGTAACATCAAATGGTGTAGTGATTAAGAGCAGGTGCACTCTAATCTGGAGTACTGGGTTTGATTCCCTGCTCTGCCACTTGAGATGTAGAGGCTTATCTGAGGAACCAGATTAGCTTGTGCACCCCAACACGCACTAGCTGGGTGACCTCGGGCCAGTCACAGTTCTTCGGAGCTCTCTCAGCCCCACCCACCCCACAGGGTGTTTGTTGAGTGGGTGGGGGAGGGGAAGGAGCAGGGGGCATCCATTGAAAATGCTGGGGGGAAGAATTAGGACTAATAAAGGGAAACACTTCTTCACGCAACGTATGATTGGTGTCTGGAATATGCTGCCACAGGAGGTGGTGATGGCCACTTACCTGGATAGCTTTCAAAAGGGCTTGGACAGATTTGTGGAGGAGAAGTCAATCTGTGGCTCCCAATCTTGATCCTCCTTGATCTGAGGTTGCAAATGCCTTAGCAGACCAGGTGCTTGGGAGCAGCAGCAGCAGCCACAGAAGGCCATTGCTTTCACCTCCTGCAGGTGAGCTCCCAAAGGCACCTGGTGGGCCACTGCGAGGAGCAGAGAGCTGGACTAGATGGACTCTGGTCTGATCCAGCAGGCTAGTTCTTATGTTCTTAGGAGGTTGTAAGCCCTTTTGAGTCTCCTTACAGGACAGAAATGGGGGATATGAATCCAAACTCCTCCTCCTCTTCCTCCTCCTCCTCCTCCTCCTCCTCCTTTTTTTCTTCTTCTTCTTCTTCTTCTTCTTCTTCTTCTTCTTCTTCTTCGTCGTCGTCGTCGTCGTCGTCGTCGTCGTCGTCGTCGTCGTCGTCGTCGTCGTCGTCGTCGTCGTCGTCGTCGTCGTCCAAATGGGTGGAATTTCAAATTCAGGTAAATGTTCCTTCCGGCTTTCCATGCCAAGTTTGTGAAGGGTACAGGTCACGCCGTCAGCCCTTGTGTGATTCTCGCTCCACATAGAAGACTTGACTGGATGGTTTGATCGAGCCCAAGGATGCTCGGGGTCTTTGGCCACCCTCGAGCGCGAAGACCACCGTGGCAAAGTCACGACAAGCGGGGTTTTTTTTTAGACTAAGAATGTCGCTTTTTGCAAAAGGGCCTTAATCCGTCAGGAAGACATCGACCTTGACACGGAGGTATATTATCACCAACTGAAACAGAATAATCTCAGCCTCTCAGAGAGATAAAGACAGGAATAAGAGGCAAATCGTGCCATTGTGGAAAATGCCAGAGCCTCCGTTTGGAGGGGGCTTCGCACTTTAAGCAGGTCACTCAGTCTGCAGTTGGTTGAGAAAAGAAGAGATGTTTTTATACCCTGCTTTTCTCTACTTGTAAAGAGTCCCAAACTCCCTCCCTTCCTCTACCCACAACAGACACCTTGTGAGGCAGGTGGGGCTGAGAGAGTCCTGAGAGAACTGTGACTAGCCCAAGGTCACCCAGCAGGTGTCAAATGGAGGAGTGGAGAAGCAAATCCTTTTCACGAGTTAAGAAGAAGAAGAGTTTGGATTTATATCCCCCCCTTTCTCTCCTGCAGGAGACTCAAAGGGGCTTACAATCTCCTTGCCCTTCCCCCCTCACAACAAACACCCTGTGAGGTAGGTGGGGCTGAGAGAGCTCCCAGAAGCTGTGACTAGCCCAAGGTCACCCAGCTGGCGTGTGTGGGAGTGCCCAGGCTAATCTGAATTCCCCAGAGAAGCCTCCACAGCTCAGGCGGCAGAGCTGGGAATCGAACCCGGTTCCTCCAGACTAGATACACGAGCTCTTAACCTCCTATGCCACTGCTGCTCCTGCTTAAGAGTTCTCTGCTCATGTGGAGGAGGAGGGAATCAAACCCAGTTCTCCAGATTAGAGCCCACTGCTCTTAACCACTACACCGCACGGGCGGAGAGTATACTTTTTGCCCTCTGCGCATGTGTTAGTTGGGGGCTGGGAGATTGCGAGTGGGTTCCTGCGACTGAAGAAGAAGACAAGTTTGGATGTGTACTCCCCTTCTTTCCTTCCTCTCCCCACAACAGGCACCTCGTGAGGCAGGTGGGGCTGAGAGAGTTTTGAGAGAACTGGGACTAGCCCATGGTCACTCAGCAAGAATGTAGGAGTGCGGAAACACATCTGGTTCACCAGATAAGAGTCCGCCGCTCATGGAGGAATGGAAAATCAAACCCGGTTGTCCAGATTAGTCCACCTGCTTTTAGACCACACTGGCTCTCACTTCCACTAGCACCATGCTGGCTAGTGCATCCGAGGGGGGAACACAGCCACGGCGTAAAGGGGAAAAAGCCAGTGGTGGGATCCCAAAATGTTAGTAACAGGTTCCCATGGTGGTGGGATTCAAACTGTGCCGTAGCGCCAATGGGGCTGGACGGGGCACGACGGGGGCGTGGCCGGGCATTCCGGGGGCGGGGCATTCCTGGGCGGGGCTGTGGCAAGGACGCAGCTGCTGCGCCGGTCCTTGGGCGGGAAACGAAAGCACGCAGGCGCAGGCTGCCACGCACGCCGGTTCACCTCCTGCTAGACTGCTTCAAGTTTTGCGTGCTACTGCTGAGAGGAGGGGCGTAACTCAGG
>NW_025950390.1:10000-14850 GCF_021028975.2 Sphaerodactylus townsendi
TCGTGACAACGGATCGCTTATGCAGAGAGGGAATTTCGTTTGCTTCCCTGCAGAATAGGGGAATCGAGCTAACGTGCCGGAGACGAGGGAAGCTGATCGGCGGGGTCGTTGGCCATAGCAAATTCACTTCTGTCTTTAGCTCTTAGCCCCACCGACCTCCCAAGGTGTCTGCTGTGGGGAGAGAAGGAGAAGATGCTACGTTGCCCAGCGTGCGCCGATAAGAGGGATCTTCTGGCTTTACCGCAGGAGTCTACCGCATACCATGCAGCTGTGGACAAGTCTACATAGGAACCACCAAACGCAGCGCGCAGACACGTATCAAAGAACACGAAAGGCACTGCAGACTATTTCAGCCAGGAAAATCAGCAATAGCAGAACACATGATAAACCAACCTGGACATAGAATATTCTTTGAAAAAACAGAAATTCTAGACCACTCTGAAAACCACTACGTCAGACTACACAGAGAAGCCATTGAAATCCATAAGCACAGGGACAATTTTAACAGGAAGGAAGAAACTATGAAAATGAACAGAACTTGGCTGCCAGTGTTGAAAAATACTAGAGTGTGGAGAAATGGCTCCTTCCCCCCTGCCTTCCGTTTCCTTTTTCTTTCATCCTCTCCTTCTCCAACCAGGTACCAGAGATTTGGAGGACTTAGAAATCCCAGAGATACATCAGGAAATGCTACCTGACCTAGGGGGAAATGATATCTTGACCCAGCCTGACCTGGTCAAAGGAGGGTGGGGTCTGGGATCTGATAAACTGAGGGGAAGAGAGGGGCGAGGTCTCTTGGCTCAGGTCTCTCTGGAGGGGAGCAGAGCTCTTCCCTGAACCCCGGGAAGGGCGGCTGCCATTTTCTGGACCATGTGCTCAGCCAGGTGTAATGGTGAGCTCTTTGCCAATGGCAACATTTTAAAAGCTTTAATGACCTTACCCTGCTTCCTACCATCTTTAGCCAGGGTATGCATTAGTGATAGGAAGAGTGGATTTGCGCTTTATCTCCTTTTATTTTGTGCAACCCTTGCTAAATCTGGTGTGTGCTAAAACATATATAGAATCGGCTTTCCCTTGCAATAAATACTTTTAAAAAACCTTAGCTGTGGAGGAAAGTTCTCTGTACCACATATGCCCTACTGTCTTGGACACGCCATTTAAACAGGAGGTAGAGGAAGGTTTAGCAGCTTTTCCTCCAGGATCTCCAGCCCACCCGTGGGGAAACCTTGGTGAGGGGAACCATGGGGAAACTGGAGGCAGGGGCCTCGTGCAGTGGGAAAGGAAGCTGGGAAATCCTGGATCTTCCCCAGCAGGCAGTCCTCAACTGATCAGGTGGTGGTGGCAGACACTCCAAAGAGAAAGTTAGCCCCTCCCAGGAAAAAAGTCGGTAACTCCTGGGGGTGTGCAGAGTAAGCAAAACAGGCCCTGCCAGCCAAAGAAGCAAGCCTGTTTCGCTTTCACAATTTGGTGGCAGCGGCGGGGATGAGAACAAACAGAGAACTGCGGATTTTAAAACAAACAGGGAACTTGGAATTCAAGCAAACGCACACACAGAGAGAGCAACGGAAGTTTGTTTTTTTTCCGGGTCAACTGGAGTAGGGTCAGAACAGTTTAGCTTAGGATGGAGAGCTAGAGGAGCATGTGAGAATTATAAAAATGACCAAGCAACAGCTTCAGGAGGAATGCCAGAAGCAGAATATATCCTGCTAGAACAAGTCTGTAGATGAGGATGAAGGCTCTCCTGCTAAGCAAGTTGATGGCAGCAGGGGCAGCTTCAGCTCTCACCACCCAAACAAGCCCCAGCCCAAAGGATGCAGTCCGGATCCAGGAAAGAACTGGAAAAGCCGAAATGCAGGCAGAGAAAGAGATAGAACTCCAGAGGCTGAGAACTGCGGAGGAGCAATGCAAAGAGGTGCAAAAGACAGGAAGACAGAGAAGCCCTCGCGAGGAGAGAGCTACGAGTGCGAGGAAAAGATGCTGGAGAGAAAGTTATAAATATTTTAAAGCAGGAAATGAGTAAAGGCATGACCTCGAGATGTTGCGTCTGCAGGAAGAAAGCAGCAGGAAAATAAATGTTAATTTCCAAAAGACTTCAGACCATACAGTGGAGGGGGAGGACCCCTCCATATATCTTGCAAATTTTGAAAAGGCAGCTATGCAGTAAGAATTGCAGAGGCCCAGTACATGTCCCACCTCTGTAGCATTCTTGATTGGGGAGCTGGCTGCCATCTATCATAGTACGCTTCAATGGTGGGATGGGGGAGTAACTTCTTTTAAAGATTTCAAAAGCTACTGTGCTTAGAAAGGTTCAAACTGGGGGCTGACCACTTTCTCAAGCAAGGCTGGGTCTTATCCCCCCAGCAACGCAAAACGTATTCTGAATATGTGGTGAAAATGAGTGAGATGGGGAGGAGATGGGTGGAAGAAGCCAAAGCAGGGGACTTAGAATCATTATTCCAGTTACTGGTGTTAGACCAACTCTATTCCAAACTCCCCAATGAGCTGAAATGTTTGGTAAAGCGACAAGAGGCCCGTACCTACTGAGGCCTCAGTGAAATTATGATGAGTTGAAAGGAACAGGGGAGTGGTTGGACTTGAGGACTTCCCAGTTGGGAAGGGAAGGGAAAGGGTTCCAGAGGGGTGGGAAGGGCAGAGTCTCAACCAAAAGCGGGAAGGCGCTCATGCTCCCCAGAGGTTAAGAAAGTTCCGTGATTCGGGTTAATTGGAACCACTCAAGTTAGGAAACGCTTGGTCGGAGGTGGCACTCCACTAATTTGCGGGCGGCCTCGCCCACAGTTACAAGTAGAGACCTCCAAACCGCCTTCCAAAGCACAAACCAGTCCAAAGGTAAAGGAGGAGCGGCTGTGGTGGAACCATGAGTGCCTCTTTACCACAATGGGAGCTTCCGTGAAGCCTTGGGTGACTATGTGTTTCCAGTGCGCCTGATGGACCAGCTGGTTCTGGGATATGCCGACACAGGTTCCTCTGTTAACTTAGTGCCAGCTGATCTGGTGTCAGAGTCTGATATTCTCGCCCAACACATCATTCAAAATCCAGGGGACGGTAAGCCCCTTGACTGTTCCTGTGGCACGGATGCCTGTGGAATGGAGAGGGTTGGTGGGCCTCACGGAAATGGGGGTTATGAAGGACCAGCCCTACCCTGTGTTGATTGGCCGGGACCTTCTGGGAGGCCAGTACTCGGTAAATGTGGTAACCCGCAGCCAGACCCTGAGTGGGTGGGGAGAAAAAGGGGTCTCTGAGGAGACCAGGACTCCACCTGCTAGGGGGGAGGTTGGGACCCCAGGTACTACAGGGGAAGGGGGAGCCCAGATAACCCAGGAAGGGGAGGGCAAACCCATCTCAGAAACTGAGGGTGGGGTGTCACAAGAAGCAGTGAGAGGGGGCAGTTCTCCCCCGACACAGCTGGAGGCTGTGGATCTTTCTGGCAAGGAAGAGTATCTGTCTTGCTCTGGTGGTGTGCAGACTGGGGAGACAGAGGTAACAGGTAGAGGGGGCAGCTCCCCCCAGGTGCAGCAGGAAGCTGAGGATTTCGAGGAGGCAGAACTAGAGGGCGCTGAGGATAGCTTTGGCTCAGAGGAGCAGATGGCAGAATGTTTGGGTGCACCAGAAGGGTTTCTGAAAGAGGTTCAGTGTGATCCTAGTCTGGAACAACTTCGCCAAGTGGCTATAGATCAAGAGGTGGAATTCTCTGAGGCCCTGTCTGAGCAAGTTGTCTGGAAGCAGGGAAGGTTGTATAGACTTTGGTTGCCACAGGGCAGACAGGTAACCGGGGATGCCATCAGGCAGCTGGTAGTGCCAAGGAAGTATAGGAGGAGACTTATGGAGTTGGCACATGACATCCCATGTGCAGGGCATCTAGGTATCAACAAGACTAGACAGAGGCTTCTGTTGAACTTCTACTGGCCTAAGTTAGCACGGGATGTGAGGGCATATTTTGATTCTCACCCCCAGGACTGGGATGAGAAGTTGCCACAGTTGTTGTTTGCCTACAGGGAGGTTCCACAAGAGTCTACTGGTTTCTCCCCTTTTGAACTCATGTTTGGGAGAAGGGTCAGGGGGCCGCTAGATCTGGTAAAGGAAAGGTGGGAGGAGAAGATTCCTAAGGCAAAGAAGTCAGTGGTTGATTATGTCCTGTCATTCAGAGAACGGCTTAAAGATATGATGAGTGTTGTTCAGGAGAACCTAGCCAAGGCCCAAGCCACACAGAGCAGTTGGTATGATAAGACAGCAAGGTCTCGTACTTTTGAGTTAGGGGACAAAGTGATGGTTTTTCTGCCTCTTCGCTCAGACAAGCTGAAGGCGGCATGGGAAGGACCGCATGTGATTGTGGATAGGCTGGATGATGTTACTTATGCAGTGGCATTGGAAAGGTCTGGGAAAAAGACCAAGGTTGTACATGTTAATATGCTGAAGCCATATCTTGAGAGGAGGATGGTGTTGAATGTGACCAGGAGAGAGGAGGGAGACGAGGAACCAGATGACACCTTAGTGGATGTTTTGGCCCTCTTCTCTGAACCTGCTCAGTGGGAGGAGCTGGTGTGGCCTGCAAGTGTACCGGTAATAGACAAGGAAAGAATCCTGTCAGTGTTGCACAGGTGTGAGGATGTTTTTAGGAAAGAACCAGGGAGGACAACCTTGGCTAAGCATGGAATAGATACAGGGACCCATGGACCTATCCAGTGCCCCCCTTACCGGGTGAATGCGCGAGTGCTGGCAGATGTCCGGAGGGAGGAAGAAGAAATGTTGGGACTGGGAGTGATCCAGCCCTCACTAAGCCCATGGGCGGCCCCTGTTGTCCTAGTGGCCAAGCCAGATGGTTCGATTAGGTTTTG
>NW_025950391.1:0-14837 GCF_021028975.2 Sphaerodactylus townsendi
GTGAGAAAGAGTTAGTTTAGAGCTAAGATTGACGATAGAGCCACCTGTCCCCAAGGTCGGCGATAGAGCCACCTGGCATCCTGCTCCCACAGGACAATGGAAACAATCCTGTTTCCCATGAGACAAAAGTGTCAGGGGAAAGTCTAGTTATCTACTCGGCACGTGAAGCCATAAAGCATCAAGAAAAGAATGTCCCAGGACAGCAGTGATAATATATAGCAGGCTGGTTACATATATATTATGTTCATCTAGAAATGCATCTTCAATCAAAAAGATACAATCGAGCTAGGAATGCATCTCAATCAACTAAATGCAATCCTCCTGACACTGCCACAGTAGAGACTGAATAGCTTCTCAAATAACACTCTAGAGCTCTCCCAAATTCTCCCCCTGCCCTGCCCTGCCCTGCCCTGCCCTGCCCTGCCCTGCCCTGCCCTGCCCTGCCCTGCCCTGCCCTCCCATCTGCAGGGCTGGAAGAATTCCCACCTCAGAGTTATGGGGTGTAGAGGGGAGGGATTAAACATTCCCCTCAGTTCTCCATTTGCTGTTGTAGAGTCACTTTGCATACTATCCTGCAGTCAATAGAAGCAAAAGAAGCAGCCCACAGCAGGGATAAAAAGAAGGATGTGTGCATACACAGAAAACTATGTGATGAACAACAGGTACAGGTAAGTGCAATGTTATTCTTCATCATGGCCTTCTATGCAAAACATGGGAGAGTAGCAAGCTAAATCCAGTGCAGGAGGAGGGGTGCAGCTGTAAAGGGAGGGTCATTCTGACTGAGCTTAGTCCTTTGTCTTTTAAAAAATTTAAACAGTGCTTTGCAACACCACTTTTCCCACAGCTGACACCCATCATGAGTCAATGTCCACAGCATAATGATGTACGAATGATGCTGAAAAAGACCACATCAACACCCAGCAGATGTCCAAGATGTCTACTCTTGCAAGGAAGGCAGCAGACATGGACAGGGCTCTGGTGGAATGGGCCCTGACTCTAGTGGAACACTCCACCCCTCCAAGGCATATGCCTTTAAAACTGCTTTGGTCACCCAGGATGAAAGTGTCTGAGAGGAAATCCAGCGAGACCCTGAGAAACCAATAAATAAATTATGGTCCACTCCAAATGGTCTGGTCCTTTCTATGTTGAGGAGTAATTCTCCTCACAGGTCCAGAGAATGAAGGACTTTTGTGCCTTCCTGGTGGGATTTGGATGGAACATTGGCAGGACAATCTCCTGGGAAAGGTGGAAGAGAGACAACATCTTGGGGAGGTAAGTCAAACTTGGGTGCAGGACCACTTTGTCTGCATAATTTTTTTTAAAGAAGGTGAGATGCAAAGGAGTGCTTGTATGTCACCGATCCTTCATGCTGAGGGGGTGGCAACCAAAAATGCTGCTTTGTACGACAGCATGGCCAAATCTCGTGTAGCCAAGGGTTCAAAGGGTTTGCCCATCAATTGAGAGAGCACCAGGGAGGGACTCCACTGAAGCATGGGAAGTTTCATCTGTGGGTAAACAGGCCCTTGAGGATTGTTCAGCAAAAGATATTGGAAAATAATGTGGATGAATCCAAACCCACATGGAAAGCTGATAAAACAGTTGCTGGTAGGGGAAAAGGGCAGCTGTGATGTTTGTTAAGGCGTGAGACCCTGAACTTTAAATGATTTCAAACCTTTAACTTATATGCTTTTAGCATCTGTTTCCTAGTTTTAACCAGGAGACCTACTTGTAACGACTTGATGAAACTGATTTATTAACAAAGGCCATTTTATGGTTTTATAGCCCTTGGTATCTTTTAATTGCTGCAGATGGTGAGACTTTCCTTCGCTCAATAATCACACAACAACGACAGGCTGGAAAAGGAATGGGCCGCAGCCCAGTTTATTAATTATTCAATAACATAATCAAAACATGAACTATGTACATGAGAGCTGGGCGGCAAACGGGTCGCACATCACATCCCAATCTCCATTGGGACTGACGGGAAGGGAAGCCCCAGAGCTAAGACTCCGGCTTCACCCTTCCCGCCCATGCTGAGGAGGCGGGCACCGGCTAAGCCCTTGGCCGCCTGTCGGCCCACCCTCCTCCCTTGCTTGCTGGGGTGTCGGGCACCTGCTGAGCCCTCGGCCGCCTGTCGGCCCGACCCAACCCCACTCCCTGGGGTGTCGGGCAGCGGCCCGGCCTGCTGGCCTGCCAGCCAGCCTGCCCGCCCCACCCCCGGCCCTTCCGCAGGGCACAAGCCTGGGAGACCCAGCCGGAAGGCTCGTTTTCTCCCTAGATGTGCGAAACCCGTTGCAAACCCGCCACGAGGTGCCCCCCTTGCAGCTCCCCGCCCAAACTCCTCAAGCCTGAGCCTGTCTGGACCGGACCCAGAGGAGGAGGGTGTACCGGACCGATTGAAGCCACAAGTCCATGCCCCACCTGGACAGGCGGACGCCATCCGGCTCAAAAAGTTCCTTGTTGTCCCGGGTGATTTCTGCGTGGTCCACCACCGCTCCCCCAAGGGAGAGCACCACCTTGGCGGCCGCCTTGTTTACTTTCCTGCAAGCCCTGTCCACGGCAGTGGGGTCCGCAGCTCCCCTCCAGTGGACCCGCTGCAGCAGCTCGGACCAAACCAAGGTCATGCCGGGCCGATGCCCGGCGAGGCTCCGAAGCGTGGTGGCCACCGCACAACGGAGCTCCAGGCCCGACCTGGCCGGGAGATCCTCCTCCCCCAGGTGGATAACTAGGAGATCCGGTGTGGCCAACTGGAAAATATATTCGATGAGCTTGGGCTCTAGCTCATGCCAAAGCATGTGCCCCTGCCCCAGCCAGGTAATGCTTACGTGATCCCCAAGTCCGAGATGCTGGCCCCAGTCGGATGAGCAGGCGTAGTCCCCGGCTCTGTTGACGAGGCTGTGCCCCACGACCCACACCTGTCGAAAAACAGTCTGCGGCGTCCCTGGAGGCACTGTGGAGGGAATCAACAAGTCAGGTGGGGGCGAATGTATGCCTGAAAGGCCCCCAACTGCCACCTCCCCAAGGTGCGAATGTCCTCCTGGGCCCTGCCCTCCTGCGCCGCGGTAGTGGCGGCCCCTATTCGAAAGGAGTGCAAGCCGAACTCTGCGGCTGGCAGCCCGGCCCGGGCCAAGCATGCCCTGGACACAGCCAGCATCTGGAACCTGGTGAGGGGGGAACCGTCCTCGTGCACCAGGAGCATGCCGCCCATCCGAGGCCTGTGCCGAAGCCAAGAGATGAGGGAGGAGAGGGGGGCAGGTGGCGTCGCCCGGCAGGACTGGCATGGTGACCCAGGCACCACAGCCTTCCTGGTCGGTTTTGGAGTGGGCAAGCCACGCATAGACCATATCCCCGGACAGGACGAGGTGCTCCCTTTGTAGCGCAGTGCCGGACGGCCGGTCCCTGGTGGGGGCAACTAGTTCCCCAGGCCGGAAAGCCCCATGGTGCGCCAGGTGGAAGGCGGCTGCGAAGAGCAAACGCTCATAGCGTGAAGCGCACACCTGCCACAGCTCCCCGGTGACCGCCCGCAACACCTCCCTGGTGACTGGGCGCCTGAGGTCCCTTTGCCTGGGGCCCACCCGACGCCAGCCCGCCACCAGCCGGCGAACTACAAATGCCTTGGTCACGTCCGGAAAGCCCGAAATCCTGCAATAAAAGGCGATGCCCGCCAGTTGCACCCCCATGGAGCGAGGGTGCATCCCCCGCCCATGGAGTTGGACCAAATACTCGAGTAGGAGGCCTGTTTCCACCCCGCCATAAACGGGGCGCCCCTTGGACGCTGCGTAGCTCCAGAAGTCGCGCACAGCTCTGTCGTACTGTCTGCGCGTGGCCGGTGCCAACGAGTTCAAAACACCTGTGATGACGGCTTGCTGCCAAGGTTCCACAGGGACGCCGGCACTGTCGCCGGGAACAGCTCCGCCTCGGGGGCCAGGCGCCGGAATCGATCCACCTGCTGGCGAGACAAGGCATCAGCGATCTCATTTTGCAAACCTGGAACGAAAGCAGCTTTGAAAGAAATGTTATAAGTGAGGCAGGTGAGGACAAGGTTGCGAACCAAACGCATGACCCGTGCGGATTTGCTCGACTGCCTGTTCACCACACGTACCACGGCCTGGTTGTCGCACCAAAAAAGGACCCTTTTATTAAGCCAAAGGTTGTGCCATATGTGCACCGCCACCAAGATGGGAAAAAGTTCTAGGAAAGTGAGGTCTCTGGTGATGCCCTGTGCGTGCCACGCTGGAAGCCAGAGGCCCTGTGCCCACTGACCCTGGAAATACACACCAAAACAAAAAGCCCCGGAGGCATCAGAGTGCACCTGCAGCTCCAGGCCAGGTTCCAGAGGTGTCTGCCACAAGGAGATGCCGTTGAAGCCTTGGATGAAGGACAGCCAGACCTGCAGGTCGTCTTTTAGGCCCCGGGAGACCCTGATGTGGTGGTCAGGGGACTTGCAGCCAGACAAAGACCTCGCCAGCCGGGAACAGAAAGCCCGGCCTGGTGCCACCACCCTGCAGGTGAAATTGAGGTGGCCCAGTAAGGACTGCACCAGGCGCACCCTGCATTTGCGTAGGGGGAGGACGGACTGAAGCAGGTTGGTTAAGGCCAAGAGTTTGTCGCTAGGGAGCGATGATGTGCCCAGGACTGTATCCAGGTGGATGCCCAGGTAGCTGAGGGCGGGGGTAGGGCCCTCCGTCTTGTTGGGGGCCAGGGGGACCCACAACTCGGCAGCCAGGGTCTGGAAAGCCTGCTGGGCGACCTCGCACTCCCTGGTGCCCCGCCCGCCAACGAACAGGAAATCATCTAGGTAATGGGTCACCAGCCCAGAGGGCACCCTCTGTCTGAAGGCCCATTCGAGGAAAGTGCTGAAGGCCTCGAAGGCGGCACAGGCGACGGAGCAACCCATGGGCATGGCCTTGTCCACGTACCACCTGCCTTGGAAATGGATGCCCAACAGCTCGAAGTCCAACGGGGAAATGGGCAGGAGGCGGAAGGCCGACTGGATGTCGCATTTGGCCAGGGAGGCACCCGCGCCAGCCTGCCTGATGAGACGGATGGCCTCGTCCAGGGTGGCATACCAGACAGTGCAAAGCTCAGGGTCTATGTGATCGTTCACTGAGTTGCCCCGGGGTAGGGGAGGTGTTGAATTAACCGAAACTCCCCCGGGGTCTTCTTGGGCACTACGCCGATGGGGGAGACCCTGAGGTTGGGGAGAGGCGGGTGGCTGAAAGGGCCAGCAATGCGACCGGCCCTGACTTCCTTATCGAGCTTGTCGGCCACTACGCCAGGGTGATCGCGAACCGATTTTAAGTTGTGCGCCTGGTAGGCCTTCCGGAGGCCACGATAGGGAATCCTGAAACCTGTTGAAAAACCATCGCCCAGCATGCGCGCCGCGCGCCTGTCGGGATAAAGCTGCAGCCAATCCAGCAGCACCCCCACCCGGACGGGTGTGGGGGCCAAGGACTGCAGCTGGGCGAGGAGTTCAGTGCTTCTGGGCGGCGGTGGCGCTGCCCTGGCCGCCGGCTTCTTTTTGGGAGGGCCCGGCGCCAGGGGACCGGGCCTGCCGAAAGGGGGAGCGACCGGCTGGCTTGGGGCAGCCCACCATGCTGTGACTTCCGGAACAGTTGGAGCAAACGTGCTCGAACCTGCACTTGGGCCGCTGGCAAGCGCCTCTATTGAATTCCCAACAAAGCCCCTTGGTCCCCGCCCGCCCTGGGTAAGGCCTGATGGACTTGTCTGGGAAGGTGGGTTCCGAGGCCCCTTTCATGGCAGGCTGGACCACGACCATCCAGGTCTGGTCGTGAATGAGATCCCAGCGGAAGCGGCTCTTATGGGAAGCGTTCTTGCGTATAGCCTCATCGTAGGCTATGGCCGCGGGTTCGCCGGCCAGCACCCGGGCCCGCAGCACATGGGCCATATGGGCCGCTGAGTGCCAGGCCCGCAGGGGGTAGGCAGCCCCAATAAGGGCTAGGTATTCGACGAAACCCTGCAGCCAATTGTTAAAGTTCCGCTCGGCCACCGCCGGATCCTTGCGTTTTTTGTCGGCCATGTTCCCCCTCCCGCCGAAGGAACCTGAAAATATCCACATAGTACCCATCGAGAGCCCGCTCCCGGAGCTTCCTGGGGAGATGGGACCCGGGAGGGTTACCGGTGTCGTCGGGCGCCGGGCCGGAGGAAAGCGCCTCCGCCCCCCCCAACGCCTGCGCTTTGCAAGCCAAGGGGGGAGAGCGGGCACCCTCTCCCCTTGGAACCAGAACTCCCCGCTAGCCTGCATGTCATCGTCCTCGGTAGACTCACCCGACGACGAAGAGCTGGGAGACCGTCTGGAGGAACGGGAATGCCTCGACGACCGCTTCTTCGTCCTGCCCTCTCGTTCGGAGGGACCGACGGACGCGTCCACCGACGTGGATGCGCTGACCGGTGGGGAGAGCTGGAGGTCCTCCACAGTTCCACTCGTGGTGCCCGCCCGCACCGGGCCAGCAGCCGCCGACGCGGGGGGCTCGGATTCCCCTGCGCAGGGGACCCCGGATTCCCCGGCCGCTCCGCTGAGGGCCTGGGAAAGGTGCAGCAGCGTGTCCGCCAAATTCCGGACCAGGGTGGGATCGGGGCCCGGCTCGCTGGCCAGCCCGGGCTCGGGACCCGGTCCGGCGCCGCCAAAGGTTGCAGGGAGAGCCCCCCCAGCCAGGGAGGACTGCTCCCCCGGACCCGTCGGCCTGCCCCTGCCGATAGGGGATAAGCCCAAGGCCGCGGCGGAGGCCGCCCGCGCAGCTGCTCCGATCCGGCCGACCACGGGGCCCTCGTCCGATGTCCCTGGGCCGGTCTGGGCCCGGACTCTGTTGAGGAGGGCTCGGGCTCTGCCCGAAGATTCCAGCCCCCCCGAGGGGAGCTCCTTGATCTTGGCCCGCTTTGGCCCCATGGCAAGACTTCGAGACCAGCCAGCGACCAGAGGAAAACAGGAGGAAATGGAGAGGAAAAGGAGGTGAGCAGAATTAGAAGCCAAAAGAGAAAGAATAGCAAGAGAAATGGTCGAAACCAGTCTCCCTCCGGGCCTTACACGAGACACCAACCACACCACCACGCCTTGCTGGGTCTCGCCGCCGGGAAGGGCGCGGACTGGAAGAGGCGTCCTTATGTATCCTGGCTCCTCCCGCCTTTACGGCTGGGAGCCAATCATTGCACCCGGTTTTGCAGCATGCCGCCAAGCCATGCATGCCCCATATTTTTCTCCGTTGCTCACCCCGGCAGCAATGGCTGCCCCCGGTTATTCGGGTGCATCTAATTTATGGACAGATCGTTTTAACTAGTCTGTTCATCTGACTACTGACTGCCTTTAAGAGATAGGAATTTAATTTAATCTCTATTTTGGTAGAAAACATTTGATGGCCCTGGGAAAATGAGCATATGATTTGGATGAGGTTAATCCTCCCCCAGTGTGTAAGCAACAAAAAATTAGAGACTACTTTGTTGCAAAGAAAAACTATGATAACTACACACAGGAAATCACAATACCCACTGCAAGCAGTTTTTCTCTCTTAAGCTTGGTGGTGTCTCCTAATTAGGAATTTACCTCTCAGAAACAGCTGATGATGAACCCATACATTTAGACAGCAATGTGTCTATCACTTCTCCTGGGGACAGCGATGATACGAAGGGATTGTTTGTGCTATGCAATCTTATTCCTGTGACTGTTAAAAAAATGTACAGTGAATTAAAGAACATTTGCGCAAAAGTCTGCCCACTAGACCTGTGGTGGCGAACCTTTGGCACTCCAGATGTTATGGACTACAATTCCCATCAGCCCCTGCCAGCATGACCAATTGGCTGATTCAGGGGCTGATGGGAATTATAATGCATAACATCTGGAGTGCCAAAGGTTCGCCACCACTGTGCTAGACAGTAAAGGGGAAGAAGTGCAGCGTATGGCTCTTTTAAACAAGCCTCCCAGAAAGTCAACTGAAGTTGAGTTTACAACTTCAGTTTCATCTAGCTACCCCAGATTTGAAAAAGTAAACAACCGACAATATCAGCTGAAGCTGGCTGCCGAACAAGTCTGTCTTATTGTAAGTAAGTATAAGTAGAATCAACCTGTGTTAGGTCTCACACCTTTAGCCAATAAACAGACTCTGGATTCTTGATCAGTAGTGTTTATTGAAAGGCTGTAGAATATCCAGCTTGAGAAAGCCAGTTCTGCTCAATCTAGCTTTTCGGGGTCCCTTTATCCTGACCCAGTCTCCCCTCCTGCTTTCCCAGAGAAAGTGTGAAAAAGAGTTGTTTGGGGGTTTAGGTGCCTCAAGGGTGTGATAGGGGCTTGCCTCCCCCCTCAGGCCAAGAGGCACATCTTGTTTTCCTGAGGAAAGGTTTGCTAAGGTCAATAGCCTAGTTATCTACAAACTGTGTCAAAGCTGTAAACATCAGAACAGAGAGAGGGAGAGAGATAACAGAAAGAGAAAGCCCTTTACATATCAGTCAGTCAGTCGCTTGACCATTTTCTGTTGCATTGTCTCAGTTACATGATTCTTAGAACCATGTTATTATCTCCCACTATTGTACCCGGCCACGTGTTGCTGTGGCTTAGATTAGAGTGGTGGCCACAGTGCAGCTTCCTCCTTCTGGGACTGTGCTGGATCTGCCTCCCCGGGGATTTTTAGGGGGGTTGCACCATCCTTCCTTCCTGTAAGGAACTGTAAGGTTGTCCTCCCCGGCTGGAGTGAGCCCTGGGCCTGTATTGGGGCAAATTGGCTGGGCCTGCGAGTTTTGCGATGGCGGCTGACTCGCCTCCTCACATCGGCCCTATGCTTGAAGTGGGGTGAGGGGTTGGGGGCAGCGCAGGGAAAAGGGGGAGGGGTGGGAGATTTTTCCTGGCAACCCCCCCCTCCCCCTGGTACCTTCGCCACTGGGTGCAGAAGAAGGTGATGTGGAGGCTGATTGATGGGGCAGCGAGGCTGGGGGTGGGGCCTTTGGGCAGTGGTGCGGTCGGTGGCCGGAAGAGCAGGAGGCGGCGAATGGAGAGGAAGGCCATTCCCAGCACGGTGGTCATTGAGGGCTGGGAAGGTCAGTTGCTGGAAGCCGGTGGTACAGAGTGTGTGTTTGGGGAAGCAAAGGTGTGTGTCGGCGGCATGTGTGCTGGGTAGGCTTGCGCATTTAGAGGTGGTGGGGAGGGAGGGGGCAGTCTGCGGGCGAGTTAGCCTAGCAGTTGAAGGAGGCGTTCTAAGCTGTGCTGTGGGCATGCACCATGGATTTTTGGTAGAAATTTGGGTTTTGCATGGCACAGGGGTGGTCCCACAGTGGGGGAAGGAGCTAGGAACATGGAAGGAGGCATGTTGGATGGTGTGTGAAAATTTCACGCCGTTTTGTCCAGCCGTTTGCGAGGTGACCTGTTACCAACAAACTCACGGTTAGCTTTTTATATATATGGATATCAGGTCTCCTCAGCTTCTGTCATACATGTTACGTTCTGAGGTAATATTTATGCATTCTAAGGTATGCATTCTGAGATAATATTTCATTCAGGGAGAGGGCCAGGAGTCAGTGAGGGAGCGGAGGGACAACAGAAGCTGAGGCAACCTAGGCACGGAGCATTTCTCTAGAGGTACTGGCCAGACAGAAATGAAATACAAAACCACTCTCAACCTATTATCTAGAAAACAATCACACTTACACATGAAGCCTCTGCCCTCACTTCCTGTCCCTTTCCCTGAATGAGCTATTACCTCAAAACACATAATTCTGCCAATTCCTGCATATTACCTCAAAATGATGTGGTATTACGTGTTTATGTCATGTGTAGTTGTGCTAGGATTGATTATGTTTCGGTAACTGTAAATATGGGTCATTTGATACTTGTTACATGTTAATACTTGTTGATGTCTTATGTGTTTCAATGGCTTTATGTGCGTTTTATCTTCAGTGTTTTTTTAAAGAAGGAAATTAATAGAATTAATAAAAAGTATTATGTATATTAAAAAATACAGCCTGGAAACCACACAGCACCTCAGTGATTCTGGCCATGAAAGCCTTCGACAATACAGTATTTGTAAGGCTTAGGGCAATTAAATGTTGAGTATAATAGATGGATTATTGAGTGTGAGAAATAGAAATATAGTGATCTGAGAGTTAAAGTCTCACTTAATCAAAAATTCTGCTAGGGGACAAGTCAGGACCTTTCAGCCTCAGCTCTCATCATATGAACAAAAATGAAACTTTAAAGGCTGGACCTCTGAAGCAAAAATGTTTGTGAAGCATTCTGTATATTTGAAAACTGCAACGCTTGTTTTTGGTAAAGTGGATAATATTTTGGATTCAACCTGGATTCCAACCTCTGTTGTGTCATGACATGCCCCTAGGAGCAGGGGCATTTTCTCAGCATAACCTATGTCTCAGGATTACATCCTTTTGAGATTGTGATAATAAAATGCAGTGAGGGTTCAGGAAACACACATACACAGTTTTCGTTGGAGGGAGGACAAAATATGTATATAATAATAGAAAACTTCCTTAATATATTTCTCCACGTTTCAGAACGTAGAAGCTATCATATACAAGCATTTACCAATGGGGGTTCCAATTTTTATTTCAGCACAGATGTGGATTATTTTTATACACAGAATATTTTTCATCTTTCAAGATGGAAGGTCTTCATTAATATCCCAGCAAAACTTGACAGGCAGATTCTTCATCCGTTCCTTAAAAACACTGTCAAACCTTTCACTTTGTGCTACAGTCATTGTGCTTTTCCAATCCCCAATAGTACCTAGTACAATAAGGAGAGAGAGAGAGAGGACATTGCAGTGAAAGCAGCCAGATAGACATCAGTAACTTCTGTATTTTATTATGATGGAAATTAAATTTTAACAGTTTAATCCTAAACAGTTACAGTGAATTCAGGACTTCACTCAGTGAATTGCACAGTAAATGTTAAAGGTTGAAAGAGGAAAAATATTTCCTTTTCATAAAGTTAAGAGGCTCAATTCCATTACTGTTCTGCTGACAGAGCACGAAGGATGAAGCCCAAAGGACACTGATACCGGGACAAAGACTACAGGACCAAGACTATAGTAGGTGCATTTGCCTAGATGTCATGAAGAGACAATGGCAGCAGTGGGGCAAAGTCATCATCTATCAGTGCTAGAGTCTGAATCGGCAGCTGGAGACAGCATGGCATGAGACAGCAGTACTGCAGTACTGACATGCACATGTGATGGACAGCTGTATTCTGCAGGGTAATCAGTAGAACAGGCTGAAAAGAGGAATTATTGCAATTTAAGGTGCCTTCTGTTCTGCCAAGATGAATTGGAACCCAAAGGCCTCTAGCTCTTTCTCCACTCAAGAAAAAAAATGGGATACTGCACCCACAAAACTTAGAACCTCTACAGTAACCCTTACTGTCCATCATTCTATTGTGATTTCACTTGACCCATTCAAATTCTAGATGCACCAAAGGACAGTTCTTCCGATTTCTGATTTAATTGGGTTGATTTAGAGGTGAAAAAATAACCTCAGGTGCTCTTGTTGTTTATAGCAGAGGAACCCATAATCATTGCTATGTTATATGAGCCACTCTCTGGGGCTCTTTGAATTTAATTTCCTCAAATATTCTGATTCTCTGAGTACTGGGATTGAGCCTAATTTGAGGTTCCAGTGATTTACCTTTGCGAAGAAAACCTCCTTTGTCATGGTCTATGAGATCTGCTGACATGTTTTTATAGTTTGATCTGGGATCCAGTCTCATTTTATCAAATGTAGCCATATCCACAACAATCTGTAACTCTTTCTCAGTAAGCTCCTTTCCCAGGAAGCTGCATATTTTCAATACAGAATTTCTCAGATCCTGCAATCAGATATGACTTGGGGTCAGAACATCCAGAACTGAGAAGATAGGGACCCTAACTAAAAGAACCAGGCATGAGGATAATAAGAGGATTCACACACAATTTACATAACACATGGATTAAAGTTCAATCTGGACTTAACTTGTTTTAACTGATATGTGCTTCTAAATTATATTTCTTTGTCATAATTAAAGACAAAGTCTACAGTGTTATATTAGATATAATCTTTTGATGACAGCATACAAGTCGTTGTTGTTATGTTATAATGCAGTATGACATTTAGTCTGCATTATTTTGTAGAAAACATCAGTGGCCTTAAGTGCTATTTAAGAAAATACCCAAGAACTGGTTAAAATTAAAGAAAAAGAAAAAACCGACGCTTCTCCAAGACTAAGAAAGACAGTTGCAAATAGCAGGTAAAGACTTTATCTTTTTTTCCAGGGACAGGTGCCCCACCCTCCCCAGACTGCAGCTATGACCACTGCAGGGGTTTGCGGGGGCGGGGGCAGTTGGCCAGTCCCGAGACCATCTCTGTGGGGCAGATGCAGGGCACAAGAGGCAAGGAGGAGGGGAAGGCACTCCTCCCAGCCACTGCTAGTACAGTACGCCTGTGCTGGCGTCCACAAGAGGGCAGCAGGCGGCCTGCCGCAGCTGAACCCCTCGCAGGAGAGGCCGGTGCAGGGGCGAGCCAAGCAGGCACAACAGCAAGGGCGAGCCATGCGGCCCAGTGGCCAGGGCCATGTCAGGTAAACTGGACTGCTGGAAAAACAGGAAGGAGAGTCAGGAAGGGGGGAGACCAATCAGCATGCTGGGAGAGCCTGAGATATGGCACAGGGCCAAATGTGGGTTTGAGAGGCCCTATTGGGGGTGGGGGAAGGAGAAGGGAAGTGGGATAAGAAGGGAAGGAACAAGAGGAGCAAAAAAAGGATGGAACGCAGGAGAACAGAGGGGTAGAGAGAATTGGAAAGAGAGAATTGAAGAGGGAGAAAGGTGGATATATTGAAAAGCCAGAGAGAGTGGAAGGCTAGAAAGGAACTGATAGGCGACCTGGGCAAGGAGAAACAGAGGCCATTTCCACATGGCACAATCATACCTGGTTACAACCAGTTTCTCACAATCCAGGTCTGTTTGATGCTGGTTTCTCCCTTTGCATGGTTTCCCATTTTGTGAGGGAATCCAGTGAGGAAATACTCCCATTTCTTTTGTACAAGCCCGGGACTTCTGTATTTACATTGCAAGCATATCTGAGCATGTCCGGTTTCCAACGTTCTGAATGGCAGTTGTTTTTGAGTGGCAGCTTGAATGAACGTCAGGTGGGGAGATCAGGGGATGCGCAAAGGAGTGGGGAGATCAGGTGGCTGAGCAAGAAAAATTAACTGGTTCTGCTCCCGTGTTGTTTGCACAGTAGCAGCTCAAGCTGGGAGTTTGGAAAAGAATCACTGATTTGGCAATTTTTGAATACCCTGGGAGGAGGTAAATATCATGGGGCAAGCCCACTTGAGGACCAGGAAACATGGAGGAGGTGCAGAACCACATCCTTCAAGTTCAGGAGAAAAGTAATAATCTCCAGTTCAGAGAAATCGCTGAATATTTTGGAAAAGCAGATCTAGAAGTAGACTTTTGTAAACTGATGAAAAATTATTTAAAAGTGGATGTCAGACCCCAGCAAAGGAGAGAGTGAAGGCTGGACACCTGCAGAGAATAAAGCAACACAGTTCCCTTTTGCAAATGCCCGCCACCCCACTACTGTCAGGCACAGGCCTGACAGTGGGTAGAGAACTCCCAGAGATTGAGGAAATATATAGAACCAATTCAAGGTTTGCACATAAGAACAAGGTTCCAAGAGATATCCTCATGAAATCTGCACAAAAGAGAATGAAATATAAGATTTTGAAGAAACACCAGGAAAATCCACTGGTGATAAACACCAAAATGAAAGCATTTCAAGACCTTCCAAATACACTATTGAGGAAGAGAGGTGAATTAAATTTCAACGGCAGATTTTATTAAAGAGAGGAATCAAATTTTTAAACAGAAACAGGATTACATCTGGATTAGTGATCCCATTACTGCTAATATATATATATACTGCAATATTTTAATTAATTGTTTGCTTTTCATCCTTCGGCAACATTTTGTCATTCCTATAGATGCTTTACATCTGTTTGCTACTTGTTTAATCTTGCTTAATGTAAATAATTGTTTGTGTGTGTGTTTTTGTCTTGGTGCATTATTGATTATAAAGTGTGTATTATCACTCCCTTTGTCTATTCTGAAAGTGTCTGAACATCATGGGTGAAGATGCCTAATATATATCAGATGGTTTTCTTGTTCTTCACCTTCAGAGATAACAGCCTTACCTTCTTCATCTCTTCAAAAGTAAGGAAAAGAATTTTGAAGTCATCCTTGTGAGCATACCAGCCTCCGACATGGTCTAGCCACAAACTAGCTAGAACTGATGAAAAACAAATTTATTTTGGGATTAAAAATCAAGCAGGTATAATTGAGAACTGTTGTTGTAAAGTTGTGTGAGATAACAAATTTCAGTTCCAGTTTTATCTTGGTCATGGACTTTTAATACTTCTGTTCCCCTTGTTGCATTTTATGGGTTGTCACACCTTCATGTATACATACCTGCTATTCTTAGTTCTTAGAAACTTACTACATGGAAAGGGTATGAAAAAGACAACCCATCAAAACAAAGAGCAGCTTTCTACCAATCTTGATCTTCCTTGATCTCAGATTGCAAATGCCTTAGCAGACCAGGTGCTCAGGAGCAGCAGCAGCAGAAGGCCATTGCTTTCATATCCTGCATGTGAGCTCCCAAAGGCACCTGGTGGGCCACTGCGAGTAGCTGAATGCTGGACTAGATGGACTCTGGTCTGATCCAGCAGGCTAGTTCTTATGTTCTTATATGTTCTTTCTTGGGTGAGGAGCACTTTTCCCCCCTTAGGGCTTTGTATGTCAATGTAACACCTTAAATTGGGCCCAGGAGTAAATTGGGAGCCAGAACAGTTC
>NW_025950392.1:0-14831 GCF_021028975.2 Sphaerodactylus townsendi
CGCACTTGGAGTACTGTGTCCAGTTCTGGTCGCCGCATCTCAAAAAGAATATTGAGGAGATAGAAAAAGTGCAGAGAAGGGCAACAAGGATGATTGAGGGACTGGATCACCTTCCCTATGAGGAGAGGCTGCAGCGTTTGGGACTCTTTAGTTTGGAGAGGAGGCGGCTAAGGGGGGATATGATTGAAGTCTATAAAATTATGCATGGGGTAGAAAATGTTGACAGAGAGAAATTTTTCTCTCTTTCTCACAATACTAGAACCAGGGGGCATTCATTGAAAATGCTGGGGGGAAGAATTAGGACTAATAAAAGGAAACACTTCTTCACGTAACGTGTGATTGGTGTTTGGAATATGCTGCCACAGGAGGTGGTGATGGCCACTAACCTGGATAGCTTTAAAAGGGGCTTGGACAGATTTATGGAGGAGAAGTCGATTTATGGCTACCAATCTTGATCCTCTTTGATCTGAGATTGCAAATGCCTTAACAGACCAGGTGATCGGGAGCAACAGCCGCAGAAGGCCATTGCGTTCACATCCTACATGTGAGCTCCCAAAGGCACCTGGTGGTCTGATCCCTGGCTTGTTCTTATGTTCTTATGTTCTTAAGTGGCAGAGAGGGGAACGAAACCCGGTGCTTCCAGATTAGAATGCACCTGCTCTTGACCACTAATGCCCCACATTGAAAGTGATGTGTTGTTTCAGGGTGGGGGATAATTCCACCTTAGGGCATCACTTTCTAATGTTGTTTAATAGGGGACCCCCAGATTCTCCCTTTTTTAAGGTGGGATTTAAAAGGAGAATTTGGGCTCTCTAGTTTAAAACAATTCATTGAAAAAATGATGTTGTTTGGGGGTGAATTGCAGCATCACAGAGGCTGCCCGGTGGGTGGGGCTCAGGTCTTGCAATTCAGGCTCCATTTCTCCCTCTATGCCTCTGCCCAGAGGGGAGGGACAGGGGAGTGTTTAGGGGAGCTTGCCATCCCCGACTCGGAGAGCTGCTTTTATAAGCACGGGGGCCGGGGGCGGGGCGTGGGGAGGTATGGCCATGTCTCTAGAGGCAGGTGGGAGTGTGGCCTCACCCCCGAACCCCCCATTGCTAAAATCTATACCTACGTCCCTGATCATTCCCCATCCCCCCCTTCCATCCAAGTTTTCTGTGGCGATTTCCTGGGTGGGACTTAGCTGGTATTAATAAACATCCTACAATTGTTCAAATGGTTTGAAAATAAATCTCACCATCAGTTCAGGAAGGAATAAAATTTTGGAGGTCTTGATGGAATTGGATGTTTACACTGGTGGCTGCAACTAAACCGATTTAAAGGCTGTAAGCAGAGTGTACTTTTTGCAGCATTTTATCATCATTTCTACATATGGCAATGATACCTCTCATGCAGTTACAACATAAGTGAGCACCACCAACAGCCCAGTCTGGATTTGCACTCGATACAATATATGTTTGGATTGCCAGTGAAATAAAAAATTTCTAGCACCTGGGCGTATAGTTCTTCAGAGCAAGCAAAGCCCTCAAATTCAGGCCGTTTCTGCACCTCCACGGGATCATTCGCACGAATGATCCCGGTAGGGGCGGGGAAGACAGCGCAGCCTGCACAGAGACTGTGCCGTCGCCCGAACGCCTTACCGTCCCTCCGACCTTCCGGCGCGTCGCCCAGGCCAGGGGACACGCCCCCCTGCCCTACGCGACAGCTCTGGAGTCACAGGGCAGAGGGGCGTGTCCCCTGGCCTGGTCGACGTGCCGGAAGGTCGGAGGGACGGTAAGGCGTTCAGGAAAGGAGGGGGAAATGGCGCCTTTCAGCTGCTGCTGTGCAGCGGTTGGAAGCTTCTGTTTTTGAAACAGCGGCTTTGTGCTGCTCGGGGGTTGCAAGGCTGCCGCTGCTGCGATGCAGCGGCGGTGGCTGTGCGAACCCCTCCCCAGGGACGCTGTTTTTAGCATCCCTGGGACGCTGTATTCCGCCCGTACGGACACAGCCTCAGTGATGCATTGGCTTGGCTGCTGTGGCCCCATGGACAGGAGCGAGTACCTTGCCCACTTAGTTCATGTGGTTTGCCTGTTGGGTGGCATGGTCAGCAGTAAAAAACACATGGGGCCCTTGCCAAAAGATAGCTGGAAATACGTTTCTTATCTCTCTTCCTTAGCTGTTTCTATATCTTTTAAATTATTTTTAAATAATTTATTCTAAAAAAATTAATTCTATATAAAACTAGAAATGGCAGGTGGTGATAATGGCTGCTAGAACTCAGATTTATTATGCAACAGGTTATTCCAACTGAATGGGGAAGCAATCGGTGCAGTCGGTGAAAGAGATGGTCTAAGCTTGTCTGTTTTCATTACCACAGAATGAGTATGAGCCACTAAAAGGAAGGGGGTTGGCAGGGTGCTTTACAGAAGAAAGAAGATTGGAAGGGTTTGTGAACCAGCTGCCCAACCTACCCAGATGTCCTGGTGCAGTCCTCCAGGGGAACACTGATGATCACACAAGCTGAAAATTGCGGGAAGATCAGTGTGAATCTGAGAACAGCAAGGAGAGAGAACAAATGATGAACAGCCGCTGGACACCAAACCCGCTCACTGCCAAGTTATATGGAAGGAGCACACCAGTCTTCCCAACAATTTTCCTCTTATCTAGAGGAAACAAGTTGGCTGCAGCTTGGGAGTACTTCTCACTATCACCAGTCCTGGCACAAGTAGAAGTGCTAAAATTACTCCTTGCTATCAGCTTGTACTAGAGGAAAGTGATTACATCCTCCCTATTTAGTCTATATGCACAAGACCTAGCACAAGGTATTACTTGGATACACTCTTCAAAACCATATTAAATGAAATCAGGTAAACTATCTGTACATTCCACTGTTTCATATACACATTATTCATTAAAATTATATTAAAGTGCTGTGCACTGCTGCAGCCATACAACTGTTTATGAAAGCAGAACTGCCTTAAGAACGTTTTTCTGCTCAAATGTCATTGGATCCTGCCCAATGTTTGGGCAGCATGGTGGCAGAAAAAAAGCTAATGAGAAACGAGGAGTAGTTAAACCTGTGTAACTCCTATTCATTTCAGTCAGTCTTTCTGAAAAGCTGTCGGCTAAAGACCTCAGTTAAGACTCTCAGCCCAGAATATTTTTTGTGACATATATGGCTAGAATACACTGAGAAAATATTAAATGCTGCACACCAACAGAGCACAACGTACAGTTTGACGAACCTCCCACCAGAGCCACTCAAAGGGTCAAGAATTGACTGTGCTGAGCTGCTGATTGCCAAGAGTAATAATATCTTTGTGCCCATAATTAGGGCTTATTAGCATTCTTTGAATCAAAAGCAGGCCTGATTCTCAGTACAGTGCTGGGAGGTAATGGCCTCTGGTGCTTTGTGGTCCCTTCAGCTATGGTAATCTGCCCAGCCCACTGCCCCAGGGACCTTGCAAAAGCCACAACCCCACGCTGTATCATGGACTCTTGTTCAGCAATCTTCAAAGCTCCATGTCTTAATGATATAATAATTGCAACGGACATGTCTCTTGGCACCACAATGAACTCTACACAAAAAAATTAATCTCTTCAAATAATCATACACTAAAATAATGCTGACAGGGTTACAATCATTTAGCTTGGCAATAAAGCAAGCATACAAATAAGCGGCCAAGCCCCATTCCTAGCTCTGTAGGAATTATCCTGGGATAGCAGCAGCTTGGGCTACATCTCCACTAGGATCGCCAGGTCTGGGTTGGGAAATACCCGCAGGATTTGAGGGGTGGAGGGACCTTGACACGGTATGATGCCATAGATTACACCCTCCAAAGCAGCCATTTACTCCAGGGCAGCTGATCTTGGTCATCTGTAAATCAATTGTAATAAATCTCCAAGTGCCAACTGGAGGTTGACAGCCCAAATTACCAATTCATGGATTGGGTTTCCCCACCATCCGGGCTACTATGCAATAGACATATGGAATCAGGGCTACAGATAAGTGTGATCACTAGTACAGCTGCATTATCTAAGTCAGTTTTGACATTGGATTATCTTACACCACAACTTAGTGATGTAAAGGATACAACATAGACCATAACCCTTCCTTCTATTTCAGATTTATGGGACACAGTCACTAGTCCCAAGAGAGCTATATAATTCCTTACCAAGTATAGCAGTATTTCTCCAAGCATTATCTCTAAGAAGTGTGAAAGCTACGTGTAGATTGTCATGTGTTGTGACAGTGCACTTACACAGCACATTTCTAGTCTTTGGTGCAGGGAGAGGTAATCTGGACAGCCATTATTAGTCACCAGCAACATTAGAGAGGATCATGACCAACACAACTGGCAAAGTCATGTGATTTGTTTTCAGGTGATGGATGTTTGGCTGGATCTGAGTGGGAACCCAGAGAGGGTCACAGCTAGGGGCTGGAAGTGGCTCCTTGCAGTCCTGTTTCCAGAGCAGTAGGCAGGATCTTGCAGTCACCACACAAACCATAGCTTGTATCAGGATTTTTAGGAAGTGACATCCAACAGTAGCACTGTACTGAAGCTTAAAAGGGTTCCTGTCCAAGCCTAGTAAACCACAATGGCATAAACATGGGTCTGTCTGATGGGAAGTCATTCTAAGCTGTGGATTCCTATTAAGTGCCTGCAAAGAATATAGTAGTGTAATTTAATTTGGGCACAATTGCAAAATCTGGATTTTTTCCTTGACACTGACAAGCATGTTCCCTTGTGTAGTTTGGAAGAAATACCCAGTTTATCTCAGGTTAAGTGTTGTCTTTGGGCGAATCCCCACTGGGAAAATAAGCTTTGTTCTCCCCAGTTCCATAAGATACAGCACCTTTTCGGCCTGGTCTCTGCCTCCCCACCGCAGCGTGCATCTGTTGAGGGGGGTCAAAATTAATCCCAGGATCAAAAACTGTAATATTTCCACAAGCCTACGATCGGCTCTGCAGTTCTTCCCAATTGGTTGTTGTGTTGGGGCAGGAACGTGACCCCGCAACCCTTCCCCTCTGCTTGAGGAAGTTTTTTTAAAAATTTCTGGCTGTGCAGCTTCGTAGGAACATAGGAAGTTCTATTTTTAAAAAAACTTTTTGGCTGTGCAGCTTTGTTGGTACATACATTCAGCGCTAGCTCTCCTCTTTGTAGATTCATACCTACAAAGCCAGGACCAGCACACACAAAAAAACCCCTTTGTGCTCTCTGTCCCAGCCCACTGCGCTCTGATTGGTACATGCCTCCTAGGGTGGGAAAATGAACCATATTGTTTTTCTGCTGCCTCCCCACTGATGCAACCTCGGCCCACATTTTTAAAAAAAGGTGTACCTTCTTGACAGTTTTTGGAAAACGTGGGGTGAGGGGGAGAGTGTGCGCCAATCCCGGAATGGAACCGAGTTAGACACTGAAGCAGTGGGGACTCCTCGCCCAAACCGGGACTTTTACCGTGAGTATCACACACTTTTTGACTGTGGGGAATTGCCCTTTGAAACAGGAACCTGCTTCCTACTGTGGTTCAAATGAAACCCTAAAAATATTAAGGGATCAATCAATCCAAAAAAGATATTCTCCCTCTCTCTTTGCATCTCTTCTGAGCCAATGCCTGGCCCAGAATTTATTCAAAGTTTGAGAGAGAAGAATCTTGAGTCAAGAGAGGAAAACGTGCTGGCCTACCATTCTAGGTGCCTGAAATATTCAGATACCAAGAAGGTAAAGGGAGAGCTATGCTGTACTCTGCCAATTCTTCACAAATAGCAGAGTACAGCAAGGGAGGGATTGCACCTTAATTACTATATAGGCCACCAAAAAGCTTTTCAGCTTTGAGGTTTTCTGACTAGATATGAAATCCTGTCAAGTGGTTCCTGGAATCTCCGTGTAATCCCTGCCTTCTTTATCTCTCTATGGGAACAAAAGAATGGAAGTACTCAGAATTGGAACTGAGTTAATTGAAGAGCCTGGGCAGGTGCCAAGGATGAGGAAAATGGAACCTTGAAAGAGTGTTTTGAGGAAACAATGGAACTCACTGTTTTCTTGCAGTACAGCATTCTTTCAGAGCATACTTTCTGAAGATGGGTTAGACAACAACAACCATATCCCTGTTTATCAGCTGTTCATACCCATTGAAATCATGGGGGCTTCTGGCAATGTTCTGGGGCTGAATTTCCAGCTATCTTATGGCAGAGTAAATGCTACAGATTCTGTTTTTAAAAAGGGCTAATAAGTACAAGAAATAAAGAGAAGGGCATGCTGCCATTCCAAAAGCAATAGCTTTCCTCAGTCTGTGCCTTGTGGGCTTAAAAAAAGATCTAATTTCAGGGTGCTTTTCCACTCCACAGCTCAAATAACATTAGCTGAACCAGGACCTATTGCAACTGCATGTTAGGTCTATAAATAAGCCAGCTTGTCAATCCAAATACAGAGGTTTCTTGAGGTTACCACTGTACTACAGGCTAGGAGTTGCTAACAAGCTAGGCCCAGATGTAATGAGGTGTTTGAGGAGCACTTGGCACATCTGTGCCAAACAGTTCTTACTTTATCTTGGCTGGTCATAGCCTCTAAGTGGGATGTTCTTTTTTCTTGTTCTTTTGAAGCTTTGCTGCAAGCAATTTGGGATAAACACAGGCTCATGGAAAGGGTGGTTTGCTGCAAAGTTGCTGAACTGCAACACAGAGTCCTACACAAACATTCCTACTGTACAATGTGGTATTTGTTGACTGACTGGTTGACTGACTGACTGCCTTTGTTGGTTTATTATTTCCAGTTGTTGGTTGATTTCCAACCATCTGGTGTATCCCCCACCCACTGCAAACAATAAATCCAATAAAATATCAATAATAGGTTAAAATACAATCCTATAATAAAAAAACCAACAGCAATAATATACATTATACACACCAATATAGAGAACAATAAATAGAAAAACATGCAAAACCTGGCAGAAAAAAGGTTTAACTGCCTGTGTAAAAGGGCCAGTAGCATGGAGGTTTCCCCTGGAAAGCAACAGAAAACTATGGAGATCAATGCCTAAAAGGTGATGTTTTCATTGGATTTTGCCACTATATATGGGATGGGACTCAGAACCAGGTCTCAGTATTCATTCTCGGTTCTTGGGAAAGGATCATGATGAGAAACTGTTTATTCAAATATTTTCCTGATGTTCTGAGACTTTTTTTAAAAAAAAATGGACAAGATAAGGAGCTTTTCTTGGCCCAGAGGCAGTAGTGCCTGAAGAGTCCCACGACTATGACAGGCACATAGCCTGTGCTCAAGCACAAAACCAGAGTTGATTTTCTCCTCCTCCTCCTCATTATTACCTTATATGATCCAAGAATGAACTTAGCAATTCCAAAGAGATTCCAGAGTTCACACCAGTTGTGCCAGGCTTGGATGGAAGTACAAGAGCAGAGCTACTTTCTAAAGTGCACCTTACTTTTGTTCTGTGCATGTGTGTTTTGCTTGTGGTCACTTTATGACGTTATACAGTTGTTCTCCACTGCATCAAAAAGCCCTTTATTCGTTTTCCTCAAAACTTTTGTCATGTCATTCTATGAAAAGTAAATGTGACATGGTCAGAATTCGTTATTCAGAATCCTTTTATTCATGTTGTTCATTCAGCTTGGCCCTTGTGCTGCCCATATCACTAGTTCAGCCATCTTGTCAATAAACATATATGTTAGTTCTCTTCGTGCCTCTCTCTCAAGATCAAAAAGGAAAAAAAAAACCTTGCACCGGGAGTCTTCCTACTAAAATCAACTGGACTGAACGGGCATGATCTCTATTTTGCTTTCTTGTGTCAGGAATTATTTGGAAGATAGCTGTTTCTTTTGGAAGAGAGTTGTAAACTGCCTATCATCATTATATCAGGCAGGAACATCAAAAAATAATTGTCAAGCAGCAAAACATCTAACCCTTTGTTCTTTCATGAATTGAAAAGAACAAGAGAATACTCATCGAAGAAACAAGAGTTTTTAGCCAGTCATCACAATGCCAGAAGCCTGTTTCAGACTTCATTCCAGGGTACTTATTTGAAGTCACAAAATGTTAATGACACTTTGGCTGGCTCAGAGTTCATCATCATCTCTTTTACCAGTTTATGGTGAGATTGACAGAAGGAAGCATGACTTTTATGGTCATAATTTATCACTTGCAGGGAATAAAGTTATTCTGCAGCCTATAGTATCACAGCAGCAGTCTCCGAAGTGGCAGGAGAATGAAAGCTATCTCTTGACCTTTCTTCCAGATGTGCAGCTGTTTCACGCAGGGGGCTGTGTTAGGAAGTGTTGATCTGTCAAGTTAATCTATAATTACATCCCTGGAAGCTTGGTGGGATGAAAGGAGGCTCTGATAAGGAGTGACAGTTCTATGGGAATTGAAAACTGAGCCTGCGGCATTAATAATTCCATCACTGTGTACCCACGCCCAGTCATAATAATGAACCAGTTAGGGCTTCTGTTCAGCTTCTGACTGCAACAGGCCCTCTTTCCAGAGTGAAGGGAAAGGCCAGCATCTGAAGTAGAAAACAATTATTGAAGTAAAAACTGAGTTCATTCCTATTCGGTACAGTCCAATTTTAGCACCAGGTTAGTCCCAATGAAAGGTTATCTTTGATCCTGACAGATCTTTGAACATAATTTTGATTGTTAGGGATGTTTCCTGGCAAGATGGTTCGACTAGCAACATGAAACATTGCAATGGCTAAGCCAAAGAAGTGAATTGAAGAGAAATTAACTGAAAAACAAAGTCTGATCTTTGCCCCCATCCCCTTGAATATAAACCAAAAAAAATCAAAAAAAGTATTAGGTGTATGGCTGGGAAAATCTCGGGCACCTCTTTGTAGCCCTTAGCAATAGTTGCCCATTAAATATTGCCCATTAAATATTCAGAGTATTGAACCATCTTGATAACTAGCTTTTTTGAGAGCATAAAATAGGGATACTTAAAAAACAAAAAAGTACTGCATATGCCAGTTCTCTGCTCAGTTGATAACATATGAATCCACTGCGGTGTTAAAGATTCAGCTTTAGAATGCCATCATAAATATGCAAAAATCTATGTTGCAAAAGCATAGAGATCCAGTAAACACAAGTTTTGCCCATGAGTACCATCCATCAAAGTGATTGAATGTATACCTCTGAGACTCCAATAATCTTCAGCAGCCAGTGTGACCAGTTGCCAGTATAAGGCATCTGCTGTTTTGTGGCTCAGAGCAGCTCTCCTCCAACAGTACCCCTTCACTGTGCCCATGACCAGTTGTAGCTCTTACAACACTATAGCACAGCAAAGAGCCTGGGTGGCTGTCACATTGGTCAAAGTTCAGGTTTTCCTGTTCTGCCCACACAGTAGCCATTTTCCCTGCCCCTGTCTCAGCAGCAGCCATCACCACCACTGAGGATCTTTATTTTTTTAAAAGAATAAGCAAAATAGACATATCAGTATAACAAAAAAAGTTTGTATCTCTTTCTGTGAATTACCTGCTTTCACCATTTTTTTTCAAGTAAGACTATCAAGTAAGACATTTTTTTCAAGTAAGACTTTAAAACTCCTTTCACTATATGTCTGCAAAAAAGGGGACTAGATACTTACCTTTCTTTTCTTTTTTTTTTTTTATGAAAATTGGAAAATCCCAGAAAATGACACAAAAAGATTATAATAGCATTATGTTAAATCAATACAACAATATTCCTGCTGGCAAATTCTCTGACTCTGGTAAAACTATAGAGTTTCTGCTGTATACCACTGCCTTAATCTACTATTGTAGCATCTATGACCCTCTTGGATTTGCTGCACCAGTTGTTATCCAAGGAAAGTATTCCCTGCTGAGAGAGTTAACCCAAGACATAAAGGACTGGGATGAACCACTGTCAGATCTTGAAAAGTCCGGATGGGAAAAACTGGAAATCAGCACTTGTAGTCTTGGAACAAGTCAACCTATCAAAGAGATATGTATTTATCTACGTAGCTCATGGATTCCCAATGGTTGGAAGGGACTGGATTCTTGAGAGATCCAGAATATTCCAACTTCAGTGGATCATGCAGTTGAATTCAACAATCAAGTTTGTTAGAGATAGTTGATGTTATTTATTAGTGTTAGATAAGTAATTAATAGAGGTAAAACCCCAACCTCCCATAAGAAGTTTTAGATGGGAGTGTCATGCCCCCAGAGGAGCTCTTACTATTTTCTTATTAAGCCTCAGTTGTCCCTATAGCCCGGTATAGGTTTAGTTCCTTTTGCACTATGAGTGTTCTAAGGGAGGGAACTTTAGTTAGGCCCTGGCCCTTTAAGAACCCCCCCCCAGAGGCCAGTCTTTTTTTCATTGCAGTAGTGCTCCAGTTTATTTTGTCTGGGTGCCAGAGGAGGTAAGGCTGGATGGCTGCAATAATTCTTAGGTCTAAGGTTGTATAAAGAATTATAAAAGTCCGTTATATAAAAAAATTATAGAGCATTAAGTTTAAATTTATTTACAGAAAATAGAATCCAGATAAGAGAGGACATGGAAGGAACCAAGAGAAAGCACAAAGTGGACTTTCTTGGAAGAAGTCAAAAGAAAGAATCAAAGTCTCAAGCTTCAAGTTGTTTCCAGTCAAGTAAATACTTTTATTTTAGTCCAGACCCTAGGAGGAGTTAGGGTCCTTGAATTCTTCCTATGCAATAAAAACCCTCTTTTTTTAACTATTTACCTTGCTTGTAAGTCTCCCATTCTGTTCTGGCTGAGTACAGGGCACTTAAGATATTTTACTTGGGGAACAGAACAACTGTCATAATTGACATAACTGCCGCAGACAGAATGTTCACTCTGAAAATTCTCCCAGCATAGAGTGCTTGTATGCTAGAATGAAAAACCCAACAGAAAACCGTGTAAATTGAGAGCCGTGGGGCTGCAGGTTTTTCGGGTAGCCTGTCTGCAGTGGCTATTTGGCTTCTCTGGGCCATTTGTATTCATCTGCTCTGGAGGCGGCAGGCAGCAGTATTGGTAGCGGTGGCCCTTTGATAGCAGTGGAGACGGATGGCTTTTCATTGGCAGCCCCCCTTGTGGTACCAGGGTCCACTTTGGGAGGTTGGGGGTGGATTCTGGCACCAACCTGTGATTAGTCAAAACCATGATGTAGAAAGTCGCAATGTTGGAGGAATAACTGTACACTGTATATGTATATGAACAAACTTAATCCTTTCCCGTTGACAAAAAAATCACACCTCCACAGCTCCCCCCGCCCAATGGATTCCGTAATTTGCGCACACCCATACATCTGCTGTGTGGCACACCTGAAGATTTGGCCATCAGTACAGTTGATGCAAAAGGCAAACAACAGTTCTCCACACACACTTCTTCATGATCCTTGGATGTTGAAAGTCAAGGCCATTTTGTGGCTTTCTGCCAAATTCTTCCCTTTCTTGAGAAGCCAAATTCTAGCTAGCAGCACCAAGCAAATGGCATCATCTTCAGAGCTGCTTATCCTTATTTGTACATTGCTTATACAGACATTTTTCTGTTTGTTCAAGGTATCTGCCACATGAGGCAGCAACCTCCCTCTCAGCTTCCTCCGTTCACGAGGACGAGCAGGGACAGAACTTGCCTGCTGCAGAATCTGCCTTCTTAGCCACAGTCTGTTCCATCTGACACTGTTAAAAAAAATTGTGTGGCTGATTTAGACAAGACATGGATTATCACCAGTATTTGGCCTAGTTATGAAGTGCTCTTTCTTGACCTAGTAAAGCCCAGCTAAAGTATCAACGTAAGTAACACTTCAGCGCAATCAGGCTGTGACCCAGTAGTTAGACAAGCCAGAATGAATTCTCAGAAACTGCCAGGAACTAATACTGAAGAAGCTGTGGTATGGCCATGACCCTGTTTGCCGTAAGAGAAAATGTTGATCTGTGAATTTAGGGGTTCAACAAGAATAAAGAGAACAACACTTCAAGCAAAAATAATTGAAAAAATCTGCTAAGTTGGCTCCTTATATCTGGGCCTGTCATCCTGGGACTCATCCTCCTCCTCCGGGGAGAATTTTAAAAATGGGGTTGGCCGGACGCCTCTATTATTGTTATTACTATTGTTATCGCTGTTTTAAAGGTTTTAGCCATTTATTTATATTGATATTTTATACTGTACACTGCTCAGAACCCTTTGGGGATGGGGCGGTTTAAAAGTTCAAACAATAAATAAATAAATAAAAAAGAGGCAACTCCAGGGAACAGCAAGTTCAATTTCCAAGGATAGCACAGCACTTCTATGAAAGCGATTGCCTGTTACCTTCAGTGTCTTGCTCCAACAACCATATCACGGAGCCAGTATATGAGTGCACTCAGCTGAACCACAAAGATTGGGCCTCTGCTACCATATATATGATAGGCGCTCAAAATGGAAAGGGTCTGTTCAGTAGAAGCACTTGCCCAAGAGATTCGCCAGGCTCTCTCCTCATCAGCACTGGACTCATTTCCTGAAAATGTCTCTCTTGATGAAATCCTTCAGAACAGATTTGTAACTATGTGTTTGACTACCAGCTCTCTTAATTTCTCCATGGCCACTCTGTGCTTCAACTATATTTTCAATTATTTCTAGCAGGTTGTTTGGGCCAATTCTAGGTTTGCCAACCTCCAGCATGGCTTCTGGAATTACAGCTGATCACCAGAAACAGATATCATCACTTCCCCTGGAGAAAATGGCTGCTTTGGTGGGTGGGCGCTATGGCATTATACCTTGCTGTGTTCCTTCCCCTCCCCAAACCCCATCTCCCCCAGGCTCCACCCACTAAAAATAGGAAGGATTTCCCAACACAGAGCTGGCAACCCTAGCCTATTCACACATTACTTTTGTTTACACATAAGCTGTCCCAAGCAACCCTGGACAGGCACATGTAATGATACGTGAAATATGTAAAGTAGACAATGACGCAGAATTATGCTGCTCCACTGTAGGAACTGTAGCAGGGTAACTGAAATTATTTAATTTGCACATTATATTTTCCTTGAATAAACAGACCTGCCTAGAATAGTGTGCTGCATAGTCACAGTGACATCACTTCTAGGTTTGCACCAGAAGTTATGCTACACTGATGGCATGAGAGGGATTTTCTCACTCATTTTACCCCCACCATTATCTTGGATCAGGGTGTAGCTGGAAGTCAAATACCTGTTGGGATTTTGCAAGTGTTCGTCACAACTCAGTTACAAAAGACTGTATGTAAACAAGTTGCTGAAGTCACTATTTATGACCTGATCTATTGATTAGCTATTGATCAGTCAGATAGCCATTGCTTATGTGTTAGTGAGCACATACGTCTGAAGTTATAAAGGCTGATTCCGCATGGGCCAAAAACAGCGGTGTGAAAACGGTGTGAAAACCCTTTTACACCGTTTTAAACCCTTTTACACCGTTTTCACACTGCTGTTTTTGGCCCATGCGGAATCAGCCAAAGTTAACTCTAGGCCTTTCCCCACTTACCTTAAGCCCCGCACTACTCCAGGAGAGTAGCGCGGGGTCCCTCGGCACTCCCCACTGAGAGGGGCGGCGACAGCGCAGCCGCCCCGAAGCTGCTGCTGTCGCGCCCCTCAGCGCGCAGCATCCCAGGCACTCTTCTTAACGGCGCCTTTTGATGGCCCCGCGCAGAGCGCGGGGTCATGGGGACGGCCGGGCGCGCGCCTGGGATGCTGCGCGCTGAGAGCAGCGCGCGGCATAGAGGGGAACAACGAGAGTGGGGAAACGCCCTCTGTTTCTTTGTTTGAGCAGACACGACACCAGAGAGGAGACACGAGGTAGACGAGGTAGACGACATTACAAGAGACAGCAGATAGGTAGCAGGATGTAACCAAACATACAGTAATGTTGATGTGTAACAAGAAAGAAAGGATTTCTTATTTTATCTCCATGTAATCCTCCCTTATAGTTAGTAAATTCATTTATAAAAAGCAACTGAGAATCTATCTCTTCTGTTCTACTCTGCTAATATATACCCAACATCAGAAGACCTAGAAAGCCTGAACCTTCAATACTGCTGGGGCTGCTTGGCTTAGCTTTTTCCTGGTCACCAGTGCCCTCCAGGGCAGCAGTACCTCATGAATTGTTTCCTGTATGTTCAAAAGCCTATCTGCCCTTCCAAAATGGGCAGGACTGCTTATATGTGGTACAAAAAATGAATGGTCACAAAGATCCTGAGCAGAAACTGTGAACGCAGCTCCTTCTGCTTGAACTAGTATTTGTAGAGCTGGTCTATGACTCAACCAAGAAAATACAAAGATTTGGGAACAGTACTGCTCTGAAATGGAGAACTGGTAGCTTTAAACAGGCTGGGATGGGACTGAATGTATGCTAATGGTAGGATCACACATCATTGGATACTGTGCTATCATAATCATTCATCTCCTGGATTTTCCTGTCAATTCAGGAAAAGTGAAAAGATGAATAATGATATTACACAGTGCTCAATGATGCATGAGTCCATTCAATGTGAGGCAAATGTGCCTTCTGAAGTTTTTTAAATGCAGTTAAAAAAAAAAAGCTTTCAGTGGCTCAGTTCAAACATTGTGCCCAAACAAACTAAATGCAATTGTCTGAATTTAGGCCACTGTACTACTATTGTGAATTAGGGCCCATCAAATTAGTCAAGATCTGAAGTTGCTTTATAGACCACAGTCAGTGTGAACTATGATGTGTAACTGCTGACCAGCTGGCCTTTATAGAGAAAACCCTCTTGAATCTTTGGTTTTATATAACCCTTATTCTTGAATATCAAATATAATGTTCAAGCCTCTTCTCCTTTCCCACACTAGTATTGAGTAAAGGCTTTCCCGTTTTTGGAAAAAAAGAGATCCCATCATTTAAAATTGCTTCAGTGTGACCCTCA
>NW_025950393.1:0-14808 GCF_021028975.2 Sphaerodactylus townsendi
TAAGGTTCACAAGAAATGTATATGTATGATTGTGCCAATGCTATATGATTTCCCTTCTGTTTGTGCCATTCTAGGATGTAATAAATGCCCCTTCTAAGCTGAATTTAGGATGTGCCTGCAGTTTAGGATGTTAGTTTAGTTAGGTTCTTCAGTTAGTTTAAGGTTTTGTTATTGTTAGATTTAAGAAAGCCATGCCAATAGGCATCTGTAAAGTCTTGCCCATAAGTAGAAGTACATGTGTTTATCCTTTAAGGTTTCCCTAATGTTTAAGTTAGAAATGTTATTTTTGAAATTTGTGTCTGATAGTAAAAGCAATAGCCATGCACGTAGGTAAGGGGGGGGTTCTCGGGTTTGAACCCCCCCATTCATGTCCGAAACTCCGCCCACCCGTTTGTGGGTTTTTTAAACGTTTTAGTGCTTTTTCGGTTTTTGGCCTGCAGGGGGTGCATTGTTTGGGCTATCAGCTTTCAGGGATTGTTTGGGGGACTCTCCTGAAGATACTACCCAGGTTTGGTGAGGTTTGGTTCAGGGGGTCCAAAGTTATGGACTCCCAAAGGGGGTGCCCCCATCCTCCATTGTTTCCAATGGGAACTAATAGAAGATGGGGACTACACCTTTGAGGGTCCATAACTTTGGACCCCCTGAACCAAACCTCACCAAACCTGGGATTCATTATCAGGAGAGTCTCTTATTGATACCACCCAGGTTTTGTGAAGTTTGGTCCAGGGGGTTCAAAGCTATGGACTTCCAAAGGGAGTGCCCCATCCTCCATTGTTTTCAATGGGAGCTAATAGAAGATGAAGGCTACATCTTTGAGGGTCCATAACTTTGGACATCCTAAACCAAACTTCACCAAACCTGGGAGGGATCATCGGGATAGTCTCTTATTGATACCACCTAGGTTTTGTGAAGTTTGGTCCAGGGAGCCCAAAGCTATGGACTCCCAAAGGGGGTGCCCCCATCCCCCATTGTTTCCAATGGGAGCTTAGGAGATGGGGCTACACCTTTGAGGGTCCATAACTTTGGACCCCCTGAACCAAACTTCACCAAACCTGAGTGGTATCATTAGGAGAGACTCCTAAAGATACCCTGAAATTTTGGTGATGCTAGCTTAACCATTGCACCCCTGACAGCAGGCACCCCCAAATTTCCCCAGATTCTCCTTTTAAATTCACCCTCTTCGGCATGGATTTAAAGGGAGAATCTGAGGTCCTCAGTTTAGAAGAAGAAGAAGAGTTTGGATTTATACCCCCCCTTCTCTCCTGTAGGAGACTCAAAGGGGCTTACAAACTCCTTGCCCTTCCTCCCTCACAACAAACACCCTGTGAGGTGGGTGGGGCTGAGAGAGCTCTGAAAAGCTGTGACTAGCCCAAGGTCACCCAGATGGCATGTGTGGGAGTCCACAGGCTAATCTGAATTCCCCAGATAAGCCTCCACAGCTCAAGTGGCAGAGCAGGGAATCAAACCCGGTTCCTCCAGATTAGAATGCACCTGCTCTTACCCACTACGCCACATTGAAAGTGATGCTGTTTCAGGGTGGGGGATAATCCACCCCCAACAGCATCACTTTCAATGTTGTTTAACTAGGGAGCCCAGATTCTCCCTTTAAGGTGGATCTAGTTTAAACACCATTGAAAGTGATGCTGTTTGGGAGTGGATTCCTGCATCACAGCGGCTGCCCTGGGCGGGGGGCGGGCGGGCGGAAAACTCAGATTTTGCACCAGGCTCCATTTTCCCTCTATGCCTCAGCCCAGAGGGGAGGGGCAGGGGAGGGAAGGGCAGGGCAGGGCAGGGCAGGGCAGGGGAGTCTGCCATCCCCGACCTCGGAGAGCTGCTTTTATAAGCGCTAGGCCAGGGGCGGGGCTTGGGGAGGCGTGGCCATGCCCTGGGGCGGGTGGGGGTGTGGCCCCCCCGAACCTCCCCCATAAAAAATCTATACCTACGTCCCTGAGTGGTAGGGTCTGGTGGAACTTCTAAAAGAATGTCTATTCTTCCTAATGGCTCTGTTCCCCTTACATCTACACCCAGCCCATAAATTCTGTTGATGGCTGTTCAAATAGGATAACATTGGAGATCCTTACAGTTGGGCCCTACCATAGGTTTGAATAGGGTTATCTGACTGAATAGGGGTTTTGTTTGGGCTTGCTTATTACTAGGTCTCCACTGAGGGTTTGTATACCACCATACTTTCTCCCATCCATTACATGGTTTTCCATACCAATTTAAGTGGGGTGTCTCAGTTTGTTCTTCTGGACACAAATATTTGTCTGCCTTACTTAATTTTCTCTGGTTTTCCAGTGAGCCACATTCAAACATCTGGCAAACATTGAATCCGATAGTATGTGGTTTATCCCTTTGGGGCACATATATCCAAAATTCTACAGGGTAATTACTGAGTTTTGCTAGTTGTTTATCCTGTTTCCGGAACATGTCAATTTTCTTAGGTTTGACCTGAGCTCCTCTCACACTGAATAGGTGCAAGCTCCACACTATAAGGGCTAAGAGAATTGTTAGATTGGCCATGATTTAGATCAGGATCCCTCCCACAGAATCGCTCTTTAAATATGCAACAAACTCCCACTATCCCCACAAATATGATTATTAATATTTTTGTAATTATCATGTTAATAGCTTAAAAGAAAATCATGTTAACAGATTCTTGTTACAGGTTCTTATGCATTCAAATAATCACAATAAAATTGATTTGATATGTAGTTAACTACAATTCTTTTGTTAACAGGGTTTCTATTACCCCCTCCCCTTTTTCTCAGAAAATATCATATATTTTAATATTTTGTTTCATATAATTTATATTTTAAATACCAACATTTTTGCCACCACCTCCCTGTATACCCTAGTATGGAGCAGAAGTTTACCACCTTTTGTTGTTGTTTTTCTTATAGTTATTACAGTTGGTTTACTTCTAATGTAAAACACATGAGTGGGATTTAAGTACAATGGTATGACTTTTCAGATATAAGGTTTACTTGGTTTTGCTACCCATTTTGGGGATAGTCTCAGATCTGGTCTTATTCCCACACCCTCACAGAATTTAAATACTTCAATTTTACTAGACTCTCTTTTTCTGAGAAAATAGTTTGTTTGCCAGACACTTGCCCCTTCCTGTAACTTAATTGTTAACGTCTAAAACATCACCATTGGACTACTATATTCTTCATAAAGTCTTCATTTATATGTTTTACATAAATTTCCCCTCCAAACCACAGAAGTTCCTGGCCCTGTTGTCCAGGTATTTAAAAGAGGAAGACACAATTTCTTAAACCTTGTCCTTGGATCCCACTCTGGGTTGTCACCTGGGTTGCCTTTTAAAGTTAAATTTTCTTCCTCTGAGTCAGGTTCAAAGTGATTAGAGTTCATGGAGTCGGTTTTCTTTTCTTGAGCGTCCTTAGTACGAATTACTATTCAGTCTCTTTGTTAGCTGTGTAGACTTCAGTTTTTGGTGTCAGCAGGACCTGGCAGGGACTTTCTCAGGATGGCTGGAGTTTATCTTTCCTCTACAACTTAGTCAGCTTTTAATTTTTCGGCTGCAGCTTGTGGACTGCAAGTTCCAGATGTGGTGTTTGGGCCAACAGGCCCTCGCCCTTAAATTGGGTATAGAAAAAAAACAAGGCCAGTATCTATTTCTTTAGGTATAAATTCCCAAAGGTAGGCATTTCCCCGTAACCTTTATAAAATTTGATCTCTAAATTATCTCATATTGACTTATGATGTGTTCCAACAGCATTAGCCACCCTTTCTGTTGTGGCTGTTGCTACTGGGAGAGCTTCTAGCCACCCTGACAAATGATCCATTATAACCAGACAGAATTTTTGCCTCCCCTCCTAAGAAAATTTAGTGAAGCTGATTTAATAATATTGAAAGGGTCTAATAACTCATGGTTCCTCCAACCCACTTTGGACTTGGATTTGTTAATCCCCTTATATAACTGTAATACAGATTAGACATCTTTGTGTAATCTGTACCACAAGATGATATACTCCACACATATATACCTTTTCAAAAGGGCTCTTGCCAGAACCAATGTTCCCCAATGATTTTCTGAATATATTTGTTGCAACACTTGGTGGTCCAATTTGTTTAGTAATTATTCTCTCTTGACAGGGTACGCCCAACCCTCTTTTGGCATTTGTTTTTCGCACTTTCCCATATGACTCCCTCCTGCTATTCAAGAGATCTTGCTTCTTTATGTTTTTCAGATGAATATACAATAAATAGTTTTAACACTCTCTTAAATGTATATAATCCACAAGCTTGGGCTGACCAAACTAATGGCAATGTTCTTGTCTCTCTTTAAACTCTTCTCATTTATATTTGCATACCCACTTGTCCTCTTGTCTATCTCTTATCTCTATAGACTTCCACCACCTTACTTTTTAATAATACTGCCTTCTATTAAAAAAACTTTTTTTTCCAGAGCTGGGCTAGTTCATTTTTCGTTAACAATACAGCTTTATATTTTAGTGGTTTAGAATCTGTCAACCAATTTCCTGCCTTCTGTGTTAGCAAAGTTTTAACTTGGTAAGAAGTCTGAATCAACCAATGCTCTTTTTAGCATTGGTTTCCTATTTTGTTTTGTTTTGATCATTGAAGCAGTGGCAAGCCCTACTTAGACTTTCTTATGACTAGATCCAGCAGTTTAAATAACAAGGTAAAATACTTTTTTTTTCTTTCCTCTTTTCAGTTTAAAACTTTAGGTTCATTGGGTTTTACGAGGGGTTTGGTGAGATTTGCTTATTTAGGAATCCAGATTTTGCCATAGCTCACCATTCCCATACATTTTTGAAGATTCCTTTTATTTTATTTATTTATTTATTTTTCAAATTTCTAGACCGCCCCATCCCCTAGGGGCTCTGGGCGGTGTACAGCACAATAATGATAATATACAATAAAACAGTTGAAACAATTAAAACCTTTAAAAGCAGCGATAATAAAAACCAAATATAATAGTTAAACTAATTTTAAGATGGCATCCGGTAATCTCATTTTCAGACCCTCTATCAGAGAGGGAAGGGCAGTAAGTCCCAAGATGGCAGAGGCACAGATATAAAGGCCGTGGGAGAAGGTGGAAAAGGGGGGGGGGCCACCATCAGCGGCTGGGACCTCCAAAGGCCCGGTGGAACAGCTCCGTCTTACCGGCCCTGCGGAACTCTATAAGGTCCCTTGGAACAGGATAACCTAGTGGAAGAGCGTTCCACCAGGCTGGGGCCAAAGGCTGTAAAAGCCAGCAGCCCAGCGTGGAAACCAACAGTATCATCGAGGGGCCAGGGACCCACCAGTAGATTGTAGCCTCTGCAGAGCAGAAGAGGCCGTGTGGAACATGAGGGGAATTATCTGGTCCAGAAGATCTGAAGGTCCCAGGCAGCGTCAGGAGCCTTAAAGGTCAATACCAACACCTTAGAGATGATTCGGAACTCCACTGGGAGCCAGTGCAGCTGGCGTAGCACTGGGTGGATGTGATCCCCAGATGGCAGTACCACTGTAAGCTCTTGCGCAGCCGCATTTTGGACCAGCTTTAACCGCCGGATCGAGCGCTTAGGGAAGGCCAGCGTGAAGCGAGTTACAATATAGTCTAATCTGGAGGTGACCGTTGCATGGATCACTGTGGCCAGGTCGGTCTGGGAGAGAAAGGGGGCCAACCGCCCGGGCCTGGCGAAGGTGGAAAAAGGCAAGCCGGGTTACATAGGCCACGTGGGTCTCCAGTGATAGAGGCGAGTCCAGGTGGACCCCCCAGATGCGCACGGAGGAGGTCGGAATTGTCAATGCGGCCCCTCCCACACCAGCGGCTGAAACATCCCCCTCTCCCCCTGGCGGCCCACAGCCAAAGGATCTCCGTCTTCGATGGATTCCAGTTTTTTAGCCTGCTCTGTCGCAGCCAACCAGCAGCAGCCTCCAAACAGTGCTGTAGAGGCTGCAGGGAAGCGGCGGCCGTTCCCATCTCCAGCAGGGCCAGAATGAGCTGAGTGTCATCCGCCTTATTGATGACAGGACAGCCCAAAGCTCCATTACCAGCTGAGCGAAGTGGTCGCGCCCAGATGTTAAATAGCAAGCGGGGATAATGTGCCCCCTGGGGTACACCGCCAGTGGCCCGGGCGCTTCCTGGAGACCTCATCCCCGCACCTCACTTGCTGATACCGCGCCCGGAGGAATGAGACAATCCATTTGAAGGACAGTGCCCCGCACTCCAGCGGCAGCCAGGCGGTGGGCCCAGAGGGCATGGGCGACCACATCAAAAGCTGCGGTGAGATCTAGCAATGCCAGCAGCGCCGATCCGCCCTGGTCCAAGCTGCATACGGAGCGTATCTGTGGCGGTGACGAGAACGGTCTCCGTCCCATGCCCAGCACGGAAGCTTGGACTGGAAGGGGTCGAGAAAGCCGATGTGTCATCCAGGAAAGCAGAAGCTGCTCCAACACCACTCTCTCAATTACCTTCCCCAGAAGCGAAAGATTCGAGGGCGGGCGGTGGTGGCCAGATCCCCAGGATCTGTGATGGTCTTTTTAAGAGTGGAAGGACCACTGCCTCCTTCAGCCCGTCAGGAAAGAGCCCTTGCTCAAGGGAGTTATTGATGATACTCAACAGATGGGGCCGTAGCTCCGCTCGGCAGGCTTTTACAAGCCAAGACGGGCACGGATCCAGAGGACAGGTAGTAGGTCTAACAGCAGCTGAAGTCCATAACCGACAGCGGTTTCGCAGAGCAGGAAAGAGCTAGATGAAACAAGGGGCCTGAAGGCGACAGGGGTGTCTCCAGTTCACTAATTGTAGTCAATGTGGGTGGAAGATTAGGTGGCCGAATGACGCGACCTTATCCGCATAAAAAGCTCATAAAGACCTCACAGCTAATGTCCAATTGGGAATTTGACCTCTCTCTCCGACAGGGAGGTCAGTGACAGGATTATCTGAGGAACAATAATTGGGCCGGGTGAGAGCTAGCGGATGAGAGGAGGAGAAGAAGGCCCTCTTCAACCGTGCATGCATCTCGCGGAAGGCTTTCATAAAGCGTCCCTAAAGATGTTAGCAGCTTCGTCACGAGATTTCCTCCATTTCGCTCCTGAGTAGATTAAAAGCCCGTTTCACATCTGGCATAACTCCTCCATTATACCACGGAGCGCGTCCGGAGGCGGGGACGTGAAGGGCGCCGGGAAGCGACAACATCGATGGCATCCGGAGAGCCGGGCATTCCAGTCCTCCACCTGCTCATCGAGGTGTGTGCGGTGGGTTCAGAGTCCCGAAGAGCATTCGGGAAACCAGTTGGATCCAAAACAGTGCTCCGTGGGCGGGCGTAAATCGACCCGATAAGCCTAGGCGAAGGAGGTGTTGTAGCAGGTCCATCCGGACTTTCAGGGCATAGTGGTGGGACCATGGCACTCTATCCAATAGGGAATGCGACCAGATTTATCCCCGACCCGAAGACCAAATCCAACGTGTACTTGACCTCAGCATGGGTGGGACCATGGTTTTATTAAAGGAGAGACCCTAAGCGTCGCCATGGATGACACTAGGTCCGTGGCCGCTGTACATGAGGCGGCGTCGGCATGGACGTTGAAGTCACTCCAAGACAATAAGTCTGGGGAACCAGAACTTCCAGTCCGACACCACCTCCAGCTTTAGTCAGCGACAGGCTGTCCCCCAGTGCGCTAAAAAGGGCGACCCGGTACACCAGGTGAGAACAGCCATCCTCTCCGAGAGTCAACCACTCCAGGCTCTCGACACACTCCATGCCAAGTGATCTCTCCGGGACGGGACTGCCCTAAAAGGAATAGAGGACTCCACGGACGAACAATGCCACCACCCCACCCCGGCCCCTGTGTTGCGTGATCCGGTGGAAACCTTGCACGGGGCGAAACCCGGGGGCGCTGACTTCTGGCGAATGGTCTCACCTTCACAGCACTCCAGGTCTCGGTAATGCCTGCCAGGTCCACCTGTTGGGCGCCGAGAAAGTCTCGGAGCACCATGGTCTTATTATTGATGGACCTGGCATTAATTAACACCAAGGACGAAGCAGAGTGTGAGGAGTCTGAGGAGGAGGTACTGGGAGAATGCTGGATATTTTCTGGTTTGAAATGATTTTAAATTCTCCCAGGACCTGCTCCAAAGCTTGTTCCAACAAATGTGGGGATTTAATGTATCTTTTAGACAGGTGTTTCTGCTGGAACTTCTTCTCCCATTTAAGAGCAAAATATTTCTTACTGTCTACGTCTAGACCAGGGGTAGGGAACCTGCTGCTCTCCAGATGTTCAGGAACTACAATTCCCATCAGCCTCTGTCAGCATGGACAATTGGCCATGCTGGTAGGGGCTGATGGGAATTGTAGTTCCTGAACATCTGGAGAGCCGCAGGTTCCCTACCCCTGGTCTAGACACACCCTACATCTACGTCTAGACACACCCAAGATATATGTTTTAATTTGCATCACCTCTTTTGGATCTTTTAATTTTACTTGGAAGGGCTTAATATTTAATTTTCTATACTTTTCAAGAGAGGCCACCTCTCAGGGTTAATTTTTTTTCTGTCCCACTTCAGATTAGGGAAACATTCCCACTTTTAAATGGGGACTGTCCTATTTTTCTGAGGATATTTTAATGTAAATCCACAATTTACCCATTAAACCCCTTCTTTACAAATTACATTCATAACTGGGTACCACTAGAAAAGTATACATTACTTTTTCTTTTATTTTTACCACTTTTGATTCTTGAATGAGGACCCTAAGGTTTATTCCCTTTCACCCCCATTATGGAAACTCAGTTTGTTATATCCCCTCTGGAGAGCTTTTTACTGAAGATTAAGTGGAGATTTTAATTTTCAAAGGGTACAAATTCATGTTTTAATTTTCTCTCTCTCTCTCTTTCTCTCTCTTTCTATCTATTAAAATAATAGCTGAATTAGTGTTTTCTGGTACTAGATTTGTTTCTTAAATTCTAGGTTCCCTTTGAAAATTAGGTAAACTGTTGTAGCTTAATTTCTTGCAACAATTACTTTATTTTTGCATCATTATATTACTGAAACTTGTCCTTTGCAGAAACATGCATCTGCAGTTCACTGTTTTCTACTTAAAGTAATATCTTGAGTCTTGAATGTAAAACTCTGCACATGTATAGAGGCTTTTTAAAGCTGTTTCATTTTGTCCCTTGGAGGGAGGTTCTGGCTCTTGGAACCAGGGAGCCGACCAAGGGAGCTGGCTGATGGCAGCAAGCAGACTTGCTCTGCTATTTAGAGATCTAACCTGCACTCTTCATCTTGAGTTCAGCTCACAAGAACAAACTAGAAAGAGTGCAGTGTAATAATGCTTTGCCAATTACCCTTGTAGATGTTTCCGTTACACTGGGACTGAATTTATTCATTTTGTTAAGAACAGCCAGACCTTCTATGGCTGATTTAGACTACCCAGTACTGTAGTATTTTCCTGGGTCAGAGATATCTTTTTCTTCCCTTACCACTAAGTCTTGTGCACACATTTTAGTATACTCCTGAACATAGACAAACAGACAAAAAGATAACAACCACCACTCCCAAGTTTAAACCACTGAACAGAAACCAATTATAATTTGGCCAAATGAACAACACTAATTTACTATTTGCTCATTTGTTGCATTAGATAACAAATGAAAATCTTTCCAGAGTTGGAACACTCTACCCAACAAACTTTTAGGCAGAATTTCCAGCCTGGCCTTACACTGAGGGGCGTCCCCCTTTCTTTGACTAACGTAGTTCCTTTTCCCACTTTAGGATCCTATTTATCTGTCCAGCATTTCTCCAAGGGACTATCCTGAGAAATGCTCCCTGGGGTGGAGAAATCTACTTCCCCCCTTTCTTTTCCTGGCCCTCCCGGGCCTTTCCTTAATTCCATTGTGAATTCCCTACATAAGTCAGTCACTTCTACCCAAGAAGCACTTTGTATTAGTGATGTGTTCTGTTCAACACACACACACACACACACACACACTCCTGCTTCACAATACTTTAACCACCCTAAGTAGTACTTAATAGTCCAGTTTTTCCTACCTGGGGTCCACAGCTGCGAAGTTATCCTGGTTAATCCGATGGCGCCACCTGTCTCTCCCAAGCTGGTTCACCAAGCTCAGTCTCGGGAGGGGTCAGTGCACAGCCCTGGGCTCCAGCACAGGGTCGAGAATCGCTGAACTCAGGTGCTGGTACCCAGTGGCCGAGATGACCACTAGATCCCGGACGTGCCCCACGTTGGGCACCAAAATTGTCAGAAACACATGTCTAAGACTCTGAAGAATTTGTCTAAGACCTTTAAAGAATTTGGGCAAAGCTTGGTGAAGAATCAGCAAAGTTTATTTAAGATTCGTTTCTTGCAAGCAACGGGCGTCTGTCCATAAGCAGAGAGGCGCACCTAACAGTCACAAACATCATGCATATATTCCCTTCAGATGAGTGGGTGTTCTCCCTCCCCTTGACTCCCACTGGGAGGGCCAAGGGTTTACAGACTAAGGCATGGTCCAATTACAGACATTGTCTCTGTCCCCTATTTGGCCTTCCACTTCCAAGAATTGTTCTCAACTTTCCACTTATTACCTCTTCTATCTGTCTGTTGGAAAGGTCACCTACCGGTATGTTCTTTTCTAGCACCCACTCAAAACTCCCCTCACACCCCCTTCCCCAGCACACAGCTCTGGCTCTACCACTCTTAAGACCCTTGTTTTCTATAATTTCTTTGTGGTTAACATGTCTCTACACTTCTTTGTTCATTTTTCCAATATACCTACTAGATAAGCTGGCTATGCGGTTTGGCGTTTCCTACTGCACAACCCACTCTTTGCCCGTTTGACCTCCTAACATTAGTCTATTTAGCTTTTCATAAAGCAAGAAAGAAAAATACAATTTGCCCCTAACATGCTAGATTATAGGAATACATATAAATCCATATTTCATGCTTAAATGATATACATATATAGATACTGAAAAAGCCACATACTAAGCTATAGGACTACATATAAACCCATATTTCATTCTTAATGATATATATTGAAAAAGCAATATTTCTTTATTTATCACATTAACAATATAAACTACATAGATAGCAAAAGGTAACATACAATTTACACTAAAGTTCTCCAATTCTTTCTTATCTTTCTAAGCCACAAAGTAAGTATGTAAGACTGTTATCTGCCACTCTCAGGTTCTGCATGGGCCTCGCAAGTGGGGGTGCCCCAGCATACTTGCCACAGGTGCACCTCACGGGACTGTTCTCATAGTGTCCTGCAAAGTGCCACGGGCCGCATTCGCATGGGCATGCCAGCGCAGATCCCTCTTACCTTGTCTCCTGGCTGCCATCACACTGGAGAGGCCAGGGAACATGCCCCCATGGCCATGGCAATGCCTCTAGGGCCAGAGGCCAGGAAGCATGTCCCCTGGCCTCTCCAGAGTGACGGTAGCCAGGGGACAAGGTAAGAGCAATCTGCTCCGACAGGGGAAAACGCCAGGGTCCACTCGGTGCTGTTCGCTTGGCACCAGATGGATGCTGCCGTTTTCCGAAAAGCGTCATTATGGGGGGGGAATGCACCGCTGCCACTGTGCTCCAGTTTTTACTGGCCCAACACCAGTCTATCTGGCCCGTGCAGAACTGGCCTCTGTGATTTAGTAAAACTTCCTTATAGTGTTCCACTTCAACAGCTCTTTCTCTGGGACAACTCCCCCACCTGCCAAATTCCAACTGACGGCCAATCCCTCATAGGGCTATAATTTGGTTACATCCAGCTTTTGTATAAAAATGTTTTTCTCCTCCTTAACAAGGCTCTAATTATATTCAATCATTACAAAGGAGATACACAGTTTGGAAGGTTGGGAGGTTGGGCTTTGAAACACATCCTGTTTCTTTGTTTTGGGCCTCAGGCAGTTGTGGCTTCTAGGAAGGAGAGACTTTGCCAGAATCATCAGGAACCCCTGAAGCTCTTCTGCAAGAAGGACGAAGCCCTCATCTGTTGGGTCTGTGTCCAATCCAAGGAGCACAAAGATCACGAGACCCTTCCTCTTGAGGAGGCCTCTCAAGAATACAAGGTAGGAAATCAACAAGGGAACAACCATGGATCCTTCCCTTCCCTTCTCGGTCTCTTCATGGGGAGACTGCCCCAAGCTTCTGCCCCAGCATCTTTCTCAAGAGATTTGAGAAAGTATAGAATGGAAGATTGCATTTCCTCCACCATGCTCAATCCAGTACCCCCTGCCTTGCATTCTCTCCCCCACACACACACACACCAATCCCCCAGATCCGAGAACCTCTCCCTGTTTTTTTTAATGTCACTGCTGGGTATATTACTATAGTGATATACTGAGTGAGAGTGTTTTTTAATGGAAAAAAACCCCTCCTGTGGTGGGCACATCGTGTTATGGTGAACCATAGTCAATCTCCGTGCCACAGCAACATTGGCACTATGAATATCTCTGCATTCTTGGTGGGCAGCAGAGGAAAATGGAGCATCATCCCAACAGGAGGCTATTTGTGTTCAGTGCTTGTGAAATGTTGTTGAAGATTCCATTACAGATTTAGAGCAGTTACATCTAGTTTGGCCCTTAATGACAATTTTAATGTTTTGCTTCTTGCTTGTTTTATAAGAACTTCTGAAAAAGGAACCAATCTCATTTTTGGGTCTCTCCTCTCCCAGGACCAGTTCTGCAACCATCTGGAGATTCTGAAGAAGGAAAGAGAAAGAATTGTGGGGTGTACAGCTGATGTATCGAAGGAAGGCCTAGCCCTGCTTGTAAGTGTCACTGCAGCTGGGAAGTCAAGGGGGTGGATGGCATAAAATAGCAGAAAAGCAGTCGCATATCTGCAATGGGGACATGGGGAGTCAAATGTCCCCGGGCGCCCCCTTGTAGGGGTGCAAAAATTCAGGTTCGTTTGTTGTTTTTTGTATTTTTTAATGTTTCAGTTTTTGGCCTGCAGGAGGCGCAGTTTTTAGGCTAGCAGCACCAAAATTACAGGGATTTTTTTTAGACTCTCCTGATGATACCACCCAGGTTTGGTGAGGTTTGATTCAGGGGATCCAATGTTATGGACTCCCAAAGGGGGTGCCCCATCCCCCATTGTTTCCAATGGGAGTTAATAGGAGATGGGGGCTACACTTTTGAGGGTCCATAACTTTGGACCCCCCTGAACCAAACTTCACCAAACCTGGGTGGTATCATCAGGAGAGTCTCCTAAAGGTACCCTGAAATTTTGGTACTGCTAGCTTAACAATTGCACTCCTGACAGCAGGCACCCCCCAAATTTCCCCAGATTCTCCTTTTGAATCCACCCCCTTGGGCATGGATTTAAAGGGAGAATCTGAGGTCTCCAGTTTAAGCATTGAAAGTGATGCTGTTTCAGGGGGGGAGGAGAATCCACCCCAAAACAGCATCACTTTCAATGTTGTTTTAGCTGGGGACCCCAGATTCTCCCTTTAAGGTGGATTTAAAAGGAGAATCTGGGCTCCCTAGTTTAAACACCATTGAAAGTGATGCTGTTTTGGGGTGGATTCCACTGGAGGTGTTTTGTGACAGATGATGCTGACATTGGTTTGGTAAATGTTTTGCTGGGGGCTATTTGTGAGAGATTTACATGCTTAATACCCACTTGCATTGGCTTGGAGCTGTTTCTCAGGCTAACAACAGCTGTATGAATTTCTTTTTGGTGATTTCCCCCCTTTTCCATTCCTTGTACACGCCCCTTTTCAATCTTACCTCATCTGAAAGTTCTGTAAATATCAATCCTGGCCTTCAATATCTCACTTTTAAGAAACTCCCATCCATCGTGCACTCCCTTCTCTTTTAGTATTCTTAACCAAGGGATCATTTTCTTAAAGTCTAGAATGCACGTCTGACTTCCGCTACAAAGATGTTCGTTATGCTGACCTGATTTCCTTCTCTTTCCATTTCAGAAGCAAACGACAGGAGAGAAGCAAAAGACAGTGAAAAAGTTCAGGGAACTACAACTACAAGAAAAACGTCTGTTGGATCAAATAGAAGAGGTGGAGAAGGAGATAGCAACAACCAGGGACCAGCACTTGGCTGAACTCTCTGAGGCGCTCTCCCATCTGGACAGCCTCATCCAGGAGATCCAGGAGAAGTGTCAGCAGCCGGCCAGTGATCTTCTGTGGGTAAGAGTGTTGTGGGAACAGGTAGGCTCCCCATTGGGAAAAGCTGCCTCCAAACCCTTTCTCAGCTTCCTTCACTTGGAAGAAAAGCAGACGAGCTGTTGGGACACAGCCAGAGGTGGGATCCAACCAGTTCTCACCACTTCTCTAGAAGTGGTTACTAATTTTTTCTGAGTGCCAAGAAGTGGTTACTAAAGCAACCTCCCTGCCCAATAGGGACTGGAGGTGCATGTGTGCAGCAGCGCCACTGTTTGAATCCCACCACCATCGGAACCTGTTATTAAAATTTTTGGATCCCACCACTGGACACAGCACTACACTTGCCCTTTTTTCCCTCTTCCAAGACCTCAGCTGCCCTCCCATTTCCCTCCCATGACACACCTGCCCAAACCCTACCAGCCCTAGACTTACCTGAAAAGATTATGGTTCCTGCTGCTGGCAGGCATGTTGAGAGCACCAAGTGTGGCCCCGAATCCCAAAACCATGATCTAGTCGAAATCCAGGCCACCAGCAGAGGACCCAGGAGGACCATGCTGTGACTGAAGACCAGTGAGGGTGGGAGCAAGACAGGAGGCAGGGAGCAGCACAGGCCTCTGAAGGGAGGCCAGGAACGCCATGGGTGCAGCCACCATTGCCAACTATATTTCTGTATTGGCCTGTCTTTTTTTTTTACAGTTCCCAGTGCCAAGGTAT
>NW_025950394.1:0-14801 GCF_021028975.2 Sphaerodactylus townsendi
CTAGACAGACAACCAAAACACAGTAAACCCTTCTCTGCCCCGTCTTCGCTTTCGCCTGGCAGTGCCAACGTACTGCCAAGGCAGTCTGGAAGCATCACCAAATAAAAATGGGGATTTCCAGAAGTCCAATTCTGCTCCTGTTACCGAATTTCCCCACGTCCAAAGGATTGTAGAATGCATGTAGCCAGTGGTGGGATCCAAAAATTTTAGTAACAGATTCCCATGGTGGTGGGATTCAAATTGTGGTGTAGTGCCAATAGGGCTGGGCGGGGCACAACAGGGGCGTGGCTGGGCATTCCGGGGGCGGGGCATTCCTGGGCGGGGCTGTGGCAAGGACGCAGCCACTGCGCCGGTCCTTGGGCGGGAAACGAATGCACGCAGGCGTAGGCTGCCACGCACGCCGGCGCACCTCCTGCTAGGCTGCTTCAAGTTCTGCGCGCTACTGCTGAGAGGAGGGGCGTCACTAAGGCAAAAATCACGTGGCAAAATCACCCATTAGTAACCCCCTCTCGGCACACACAAATAATTAGTAACCTACTCTCAGGAACCTGTGAGAACCGGCTGGATCCCACCTCTGCATGTAGCGCCAACAGACCCACGTGACCCACGGAATTTCAATTTCAGTAAGGAATTGCAGATTCAAACATATGTGTACATCCCATGCTTTTTCTTCTTTTGTAAGGTGACTGCTAAAAGTTCTCATAACCTGAAATTTTGTGCAAATGTGAAAGTTCTTCATCAGATGAATTACCGGACGAGGGAAGCCAAAGCGGTTACCGAGATAATGACATTTCTCAGAGCATCTTCATGTGTCTTCAATTGCCAATATATGGCAAGGGTTTTTTTTTTCTTAAATGGAAATGTAAAGTGAATTCCATGAGTGAAACAGGCAAAGAAATTGCAGGCAGCTTTGGAATAAATAGCGGCACTTGTCCATGGGGTCCCAATTAATTTCTCTTTGCTTGAGGATGGGTAGCAGAATCCGTGGCCCAGCTGACGATCAAATTTTCAGACTCGGCTTCTTGGCCCCAGTGGTTTGGGAACTCTTCCCCATCCTTGTCTCATTTTCCTAAGGAAGACACCAAGATTTCTATTAAGAACATAAGAACATAAGAACTAGCCTGCTGGATCACCAGGTGCCTTTGGGAGCTCACATGCAGGAGGTGAAAGCAATGGCCTTCTGCGGCTGCTGCTCCCGAGCACCTGGTCTGCTAAGGCATTTGCAATCTCGCAGGGGAGAGATGCTGGGAAGCTGGGGTCCCTGCTGGTCAAGAGCAAGGAGCAAGCAAACCTTACGAGCTGGTTCCTCCCCAGTAACAGCACTTGAGGGTTAGAGATGCCCACCCACACACATTGGTTTTTGGTAGAGTGAAAATTGCTGGTTGCTTCAGGGCTGAGCAGGAATTTGGAGGGGAGGCTCTTTCAGATCCAGAGGATATGCTACAAGGGGGCCAGGGGGTGTACATTGCACCGGGCGTGCGCCTGGAGGCGCAAAAATTCAGGTTTGTGTTTTTGTATTTTTTAGTGTTTCTTAAGTAAAGGTAAATCACCTCTGTTTATCTCTTACTTTGAAAACCCTACAGCAGGGGTCTCCAACCTATGGCCTTCCAGATGTCCACGGATGACAATTCCCATCAACCCCTGTCAGCATGGCCAATTGGCAGAGCCTGCAGAGGGTGTGGTTTTTAGGTTAGCAGCACCAAAATTTCAGGGTATATTTAGGAGACTCCCCTGACGATACTACCCAAGTTAGATGAGGTTTGGTTCAGAGGGTCCAAAGTTATGGACTCCCAAAGGAGGTGCCCCCATCCCCCATTGTTTCCAGTGGGAGCTAATAGGAGATGGGGCTACACCTTTCAGGGTTCATAACTTTGGACCCCCTGAACCAAACTTCACCAAACCTGAGTAGTACCATCATGAGAGTCTCCTAAAGATACCCTGAATTTTTGGTGCTGCTAGCCTAAAAACTGCACCCCCTGCAGGACAAAAAACTGAAAAAACCCTAAAAATAAAAAAAACACAAACAAACATGGGGGGCACACAAAATTAAGATTTTGCACCAGGCTCCATTTTACCTAGATACGCCTCTGTTCAGATCAGCCAAGAGAAGGAGAATTTGGATTTATATCCCTTTTTTCTCTCCTGTTAAGAGACTCAAGATTAGAATCCACCTGCTCTTAACCACTACACTACACTTGGCTCTGTCTAGATTTCAAAAGCCAAGCATGGTCAGACTTGGGTTGGAGACCACCATCGAAGTCCAGGATCAGCACAAAGAGGCAGGCAATGGGAAATCACCTCTGTTTCTCCTCTGTTTCAGTGGCGTAGGAGGTTAAGAGCTTATGTATCTAATCTGGAGGAACCGGGTTTGATTCCCAGCTCTGCCGCCTGAGCTGTGGAGGCTTATCTGGGGAATTCAGATTAGCCTGTACACTCCCACACATGCCAGCTGGGTGACCTTGGGCTAGTCACAGCTTCTCGGAGCTCTCTCAGCCCCACCCACCTCACAGGGTGTTTGTTGTGAGGGGGGAAGGGCAAGGAGATTGTCAGCCCCTTTGAGTCTCCTGCAGGAGAGAAAGGGGGGATATAAATCCAAACTCCTCCTCCTCCTCCTCCTCCTCCTCCTCCTCCTCCTCTTCTTCTTCTTCTTCTTCTTCTTCTTCTTCTTCTACCTTGAAAACCCTACAGCAGAGGTCTCCAACCTATGGCCTGCCAAATGTTCATGGATGACAATTCCCATCAACCCCTGTCAGCATGGCCAATTGGCAGAGCTGATGGGAACTGCAGTCCATGAACCCCTGGAAGGCCACAGGTTGGAGATCTCTGCCTACAGGAGTATCAAAACTCAGCTGTGACGTGACAGCTCTTTCCACCATGACCCTAAACAGTGTTCTTTTTGTCCCTCCTCCCCACCAGCTGTTCCTACGGAGCGAAATTACTCGCTGTTTCCTCTTCCCTATTTTATTCCAGAGAGCAAAAGTTTAATGTTTGGGGCTTATTTTTTTTTTTTGATGAATATTGCCATTTTGAGGCGCAGGGAGCCGACTCCTCCTAAATGAGATGTTTGTTTATAGATCTGATCTCTTTTCAAAGCTCGCGTCTGTAGACTTTCAGGGAAATTAGTACCTGCGGTGAAAATCTCCAGATTGACAGCCTCGCCATGACGAGCCTTTCTTGTCATTTTCCTACTGAGGGGGACGCACACAGCTTCTTAAGGTTTTTGGGATCTAGGTTTGTTTTGAACAACAAAGCTTCATACCAGTATTCTGCCGGCAGCGAGCGAATAGGCTTTGGGACGGCTGCCGTGAGGTAAGTTTTGTGGTGCCCGGAGAGATTGTTGAGATCACGGAGGCTGGATTAACATACAAACAACAACGATGAAGATTGATTTATTTACAGGTTATTTTCAAAGGAACAAACCAGCGGCACGGGTCTCCAGGGAGACTCCCCCTTTGCCTCTGTTTTCTCCCACATCTCATCTACCTTCTTGAAGGTGACTGGATGCCGGAGCATTCCTCCCAGGGGCTCACCTGAGTTCCTGACGGAAGTAGAAACCTGACTGCGGCACGACAATTGAAACCGGTTATGACTTCAGAGAATAGTTAGATTTTTCTGCAATGCTTCCAGGCACAAACAGGCTTTTTATCAATTAGCTACTGCGTTGGGTCCTCTCTCACACACAGGATTCCACACACACGAGACGGCCCTTTCCCCAGACTAAATAATGCAAAGTTTGGTGCATCGCAAAGACCTTCTTTTTCAACCAGGTATTTTGTTAGCCTACCTGGAAACCCCCCTTTACAGTTACTGGTCTAAGAGGTGCAGGAGTCAGGATGGGGTTCCCTTAACCATCCAGCCTTTATTTGGCATAAACAATATAAATCACATCAAAATCACATCAAAATACAAACTTGCAACATATAGCAAATAGGGTGGATTCATACATACTGTTGCTTATGGGACACTTCCTGCAGAAAATTTGCAGCCATTTTACAAATTGTAGCATCAGAGGCCCCTTCCGCACGCCCAAAATAATACATTTTCAAACCACTTTCACAACTGTTTGCAAGTGGATTTTGCCATTCCGCACAGCTTCAAAGAGCATTGAAAGCAGTTTGAAAGTGCATTATTCTGCATGTGCGGAATGAGCCAGAGTTATTTAATAAAAACAATAGTCTGCTTAGTTCGTCCAGCTCACTAGGTATCATAGAAAGCAACCTAGAGTATTTAATTCTGATACTTGCCAATTTGGGACAACAGAACAGTTGGTGAGTTAGGGTGGGGTTACTTTGAGGCTATTTTTATTGTTGTTTTAATTGTTATACTTTATTGATGGTGCTTTTATTGTGGTTTCTGATTGCTTTTAATTTATGTAAGCCATCTAGAGGTGCTGGTATGAAGCAGAGTATAAATGCTTGGCGGGGCGGGGGGGAGAGATCTGCTCATCACCGGGGACAGGCCTAACAATTGAGCTCCATCTTCAGCGGCAGAAATAGAGCTCAACCGCTCTGCCACACAACCAGGGAGAGCTGCCCTTCAGTCTGTCTGCTCTTTTTCCTGAGTCAGACCTGAGCTATCATTTCTCTCTTCCAGAGCCGAACTTCCTCTGCTCCCTCCCACATCTCATCTACTTTCTTGAAGGTGACTGGATCCTGGCGCAGTCCTCTGATGGACTCATCTGAGTGCCTTATTTTCCCTTCAGGAGCAGGACAGCCTCCTTCATGTTCACACTCCTGTTTATCATGGGAGCACAGCAGCAAACTCCAGGGCTGCGCTGAATGTCCTTTAGTGTTGTTTTCTTTTCAAGTTGAAAGTAAGGCTTTCCAGTGGTAGAAATTATTCCTTTAAACCAGGGGTCCCCAAACTTTTTAAACAGGGGGCCAGTTCACTGTCCCTCAGACTGTTGGAGGGCCGGACTAAAAAAAAACTATAAACAAATTCCTATGCACAAATGATTGTAAAATGTTTGATTTCACCTTTCAGCCTTTCTGTCATGGTCTATTTTTAGAACAGTGACCAAAGTATGTCAAGTACAGGGTGGGCTCCAAATATTGTTGGGGAGGCTGTGGAATACCTTCCCCTGTAAAAAAAAAAAGCAGAACTTTCCCAATGAAACATTCCATCTAACCCAGGATCAGGTATCTTCCTGGGTTCTTTCCTCCCTAGCAGCCAGCAAGCGATTCACCAGCCTGGCTGATGCCCATGGGAGTGAGGCGGAACAGAAAGCCTGAGAGCAACACATGGAGTAGCTGAGAGGGAAGGGCGGAGCAGGAGTTGCCACATGTAAGGTTTCCAACTCTGGGTCAGAAAATTCATGGAGATTTGGGGGTGCCATCATGTAACTGCAATCAACAGCCGTTGGGGCCGGTTCCTCCTCTCCCTCGAGCCCCCACTGCACATGAATGGAGCCATCGCCGCCATGCCTGGCGGGCCGGATAAATGCCTTCAGGGGGCCACATTTGGCCCCCGGGCCGTAGTTTGGGGACCCCTGGGTTAGACTCTCCCAAATGAGAAACTATTTTCTGTCCTGTTTCCTCCCAATGTTTATCCCCCCTCTCTTTCCAGAGAGAGAGAGAGAGAGAGAGAGAGAGAGAGAGAGATCATTGCTGCGTCATCCTCCAGGGTTAGATATATGGGTGATTCCAGCCAGGGATCACATAATGCTCAGGGTTACGTGATGAAAAAGCATAGCCAGTCAGGTCTGGCCATATTACAACATCAGTGATGTCAAAAAGAGTCCATTGAGAAAGGAGGTCATACTTCTTGAATTCTCATGTGTTTCTCGTGGCATGCAGGATGCCCTCATGCTATCCAGCCAGTTCTTGTTGACATCCCAGAAAGAAAGACAGGAAGAGCCTTCCTGAAAATGTCAGAAAGGCATCAATGTAGAAGATTTGGCTGATTTAGGAGAGCAATTGGGAGTAGTCAGCTGCACCCACAAGAACCCCAGTTTTGGGGTGGGGGTGGGGGAGGGGGTGTTCTGTCTCTTTATCTTGTTGTTTGCATCTGTGCCAAGCTAATTGTAACCAGTGCCCTATGCTAGCAGTTATCTGAGTGTCCCCCACATTGCTAGCCACGTACTTCCCTTCTGGTGGCTTGAGGGATGACTTCTTGGGGAGTGACGTCAGGCTGGGGGGGCATCCCTGTTACATCAGCATGACAAAACCGGTCCCATCAGGAGAGTCTTTTGAAGTCCACCTGCAAGGTTGGTGGCGCTGTCTAAAAATGTGCCCCCTGCAGGTGTAAAACCAAAAAAGCCAAAAATTCCCCATAGGATCAAAAGAACCTGAAATTTTTTTAAGGGGAAGGGGAATTCAGGAAACCCAATTATTTTCCGATTGCCAGAATCAGATATTCAGGTCTTTTGAGTTTTTCAATAATTTTAAAGTCAGAACAACATGAACCCAAATTTTACCATTTTTAAAATATGCTCTAGCCTACATGAAACTCTGGCCCTTTCCACACGGGCCAAATACAGCGTCCTGGGGACGGCAAAAATGCTGTCCCCATGGAGCTGTTCGCATGGGGGGCGCAGCTGCTTTGCAGCCACGCTGCCCTCACTCCTCCCCAGCGGCGCGAAGTTGCTGTTTCCCAACCTTGCTCCCCGAGTGAGGTTTTTGGGAAACAGCGGCTTCCAACCGCTGCCGTGCAAACAGCAGCAGCTGGAAGGCTCCATCCCTCCCCCCTTTCCCAATCGACTTACCTTCCCTGCGACCGTCCAGAGCAGTCGTGCAGGACAGGGGGCATGTCCCCTGGCCTTGGCGACGTGCCAGACGGTCGCAGGGAAGGTAAGTCGATTGGGCGACGGCACAGTGCGGCGCCGTCTTCCCGGTAGTTACCAGGACCGTTTGTGTGAACGGTCCCTGAGGGGGTTGGCTCGGCGTCATGTATGCCGACCCAACCCCCAGCGTGGTCATGTGGAAACAGCCTCTGTGTCTGCTACGAATACTGTGGGATTGGACTCCCCTGTTAGTAGGGAATGCTACAGGAAGAGGTCAACCGTCCAGTTGAGCATTATATCAGGGGGATGCTCCAGCAAGAGGCCAACCACCCACTAGAGCTCTGTGGCAAAGTCCCAGAGCAGATCAAAATCCCATGCTGTGCCTCACGCTTCTGATTGTATAATAAATGGTGGCTATGGCTAAATAATTTACCCCATCCAAGAGTGTGGTGTGGTTATTGGGTCAAAGGACTCCGACCAAGGGTGGTCCCGCCCTCGGATGGCAAATAGGAGAGAGGCACTGCGCTGAATGACACTCATCATTTTAAATAACCAGTTCATCCTTTGACTGGAGGACTTCTCAGAGAAGGGCAACAAGGATGATTGAGGGACTGGAGCACCTTCCCTATGAGGAGAGGCTGCAGCGTTTGGGACTCTTTAGTTTGGAGAGGAGGTGGCTGAGGGGGGATATGATTGAAGTCTACAAAATTATGCATGGGGTAGAAAATGTTGACAGAGAGAAATTTTTCTCTCTTTCTCACAATACTAGAACCAGGGGGCATTCATTGAAAATGCTGGGGGGAAGAATTAGGACTAATAAAAGGAAACACTTCTTCACGCAACGTGTGATTGGAGTTTGGAATATGCTGCCACAGGAGGTGGTGATGGCCACTAACCTGGATAGCTTTAAAAGGGGCTTGGACAGATTTATGGAGGAGAAGTCGATTTATGGCTACCAATCTTGATCCTCCTTGATCTGAGATTGCAAATGCCTTAACAGACCAGGTGATCGGGAGCAACAGCCACAGAAGGCCACTGCTTTCACATCCTACATGTGAGCTCCCAAGGGCACCTGGTGGGCCACTGCGAGTGGCGGAGAGCTGGACTGGATGGACTTTGGTCTGATCCAGCTGGCTTGTTCTTATGTTCTTATGTTCTTATGTTCTTATGTTCTACGATGGACAACAAGGTAACCCCTCTTTATGGAGGACAGATTTATAGCTGCTGCACAACAGAGAGGAACATACATTTCATTTACCACTTTCTGCTCCCCTGCTACACAGTTGCAAAGCTCTGGATAGCAATAATAACAGAAGACCTGGGACAGAAGAGACACAGCTGGTGGGTGATGAATTGCTGGGGCACAGTGACTTCGCACTGCTGCTAAGCACCTTAATATCTGTAGCAGGATAATTAGCCACTCGTTCTACTGCAGATATATTATCCCATTCACTAAAAGATATGAGCGGAGGAAGCAATTCCCACAGCGCTGGCATATCAGCTCTTTTCCCCAAGGAACTTCTTATGTCTCCATTCATGTACCCATCTGTTTCGGCTTCGGTATAGCGAAGAGACACCTGTCGAAGGCTTTGAAGGTAAACGCAAGTTTTGCATTTCTGCAACATGCATGCACTTACACCCTGACGCAGGCATACATCTTCAAACTTACATGGATGAGGGAGGAAAGTTTCCTAAGCAAGGGAATTTCAACCTTCTGTTCGCCTAGATCTGTCCTCTGTCCATCATGCCCAATGAGGGATTGTTGTGAATAATGAAATTTGTTGACTATCTGCTATCTGGTTCTGGTGGGTTTTCCGGGCTGTTGAGTCCAGTTGAATCCGGCCGTGAAAGCCTTCGACAATACATATCTGCTATCTGTTGGATCTCCCGCTGCTTTGGGTGTCAAATTCCACTGACCAGAGCCTCAGCCTTTTTCCCTTGTGGTTTTGGCACTGTGGAATGGGCTCTCTGAAGAGATGAAAAGCTCCCCCTCCTTGGAGATCTTCTGGAAGCACTTTAAGGCTTACTTGTTCAAAGATAAGATAAACTTTAGATAAGATAAGATAAACTTTAATGTCATTGTGCACGCACAATGAAAATACAAACATCCCCCGATGCACATTTCTGCAGTCCTCATGCCCCATTTCCACAATCTCCTTCCAACCAGACCTACACAGCTGCAGCCACATCAACGCGACACCATGGAGGTTGATTCCGCACTTGCGTTATCGACCTAAGTTTGAGCTGCGTTCAACCTAAGTGCTATGCACAACCACTGGGATCGACGTGGTTTTGTACCAGCTTCGCCCCGTGTAATGGTCAAATTTCCTACGCCAGTTGGGAACTACTACTTTTTCAGGGAACCACGATCGAACTCAGCTCGATTCCGGTAAAGTGCGGAATCTCTGGTGCCAGGAGTCCCCCATTCAGCCAATCACAGCTGAGTGTTCCGGGTGTGAGTACAGCTGGCCAATCAAAAAACGCCACCTTTGTCCCTCCATTCCTGTGGCAGTTTTTTTTATAATGTGTGTGGGGATAGATGGAACATGGCCGTAGAACAGTAGCCAATCGGAACGGAGCGGCAAAGAGGCACAGGATGATTCTGCCCTCCGAGCTGGGATCAAGCTGGTTGCAGTGGGGAACAACAATGGCTTCGACCTAGGTTAGTACCCTTCTCAGGGAACTGGGTCAAACCTATTTTACTTGTGTGCGGAATCGTCCGTAGTTCAGCATAGCCGCAGCTCTAGAATAGAAGCTGTCTCTGAGCCGATTTGTCCTTGTTTTTATAATCCTATATTGTCTGCCAGATGGTAACATTTCAGAAAAAGAGTATGCAGGGTGAGACTGGTCTTTCAGAATATGCTGAACTTTCTTTAAACAGCGAAATTATAGAGTTCTTCCAAAGAGGGGAGAGGGCATCCAATAATTCTCTGGGCAGTAGTAATCACCCTATGGAGTGCCTTCCTATCTGCCACTGTGCAACTGGCAAACCATGCACAGATGCAGTATGTCAGGACACTCCCTATGGCACAACGGTAGACGGCCACCAGCAATTTTTCATTCAGTTGTTGTTTTCTTAAAAGTTTCAGATAATACAATCTCTGCTGGGCCTTCTTAACCAACATGGCAGTCTGAACGCCCCAGGTCAAATCCTCTCTAATCATAACACCCAGGAACTTAAAACTAGCCACAACTAAAACTTAAAACTAGTTAGTTAGTTAGTTAGTTAGTTAGTTAGTTAGTTAGTTAGTTAGTTAGTTAGTTAGTTAGTTAGTTAGTTAGTTAGTTAGTTAGTTAAAACTAATGAAAAGGGCTATTGAGGGAATTTGAGGAGCAGGGAAAAATTTGGGGTTTGCTATTTTATTTCTGGTTCAATCTAGCCTAATCTCAACAGATCTTGCAAGCTAAGCAGGATTGGCCTTGGTTAGTATTTGGAGGGGAGAGAACAAAGAAAGGCCAGGGTCTCTATGCAAAGGCAGGCAATGCCAACCACCTATGCTCATCTTTTGGCTTGAAAACCCTAAAGGATTGTCATAAGTCAGATGCAATTTTTTAAAATATATCTTTATTAAAGTTTCAGGAAAAAAAGGACAGAGAAGAAAAAAACACGAAACAATGAAAAATTACAATACATGCATACCAAATACATACATACATACATTCCAATTATTCCCATATCAGCTTAAATGATTTGCCATATTAGTCTAACATGCTCAGTCTCATTTTAAGGTTATTTTCAAATTAAGAAAAAGCCATACGATTAATGCAAGTCCTCCTGGTGGTAAATTAATATCGCAACTGTTTTATGCATCAAAGTTGAAGAGTACATCATCCATGCATCCGTGACAGAAAAGCTGGAACAGCCAAAAAGTTTTGGGAGCACAAAAGTACCCGTTCTGTCCCGTAGGGCTGTCAAGTGTCACAGCCGTTGACTTCCTCCCAATACCCAGACTCAAGTTCAAATGAAATTGATTTGCGTGCAGATGGTGTAGACCCTTCCCTGGCAAATAAAACACAACAAGGACTTGGAAATAGATTGGGCTGCAGTCCAATTTATTAATTAACCAACATAACACTTAAGAAGCTGGGAGACAAATGGATCGCAAACATCAGCAGGTCAGCACCACTGCTGACCCAACCATGCTGTCCCCAATCCCTACTGGGGCATTGGCAGGAAGCCGGGAGCCACCGGGGTGGATACCCTTGGTGTCAACCCTTCCTGCTGGGGTGGCGGGCACCAGCTAAGCCTACCGGCTTGCTTACCGGCCCGCCCCACCCCCAGGCCCTTCCTTAAGGGCACCAACCATGGAGAAGACCGGCCGCCCGGCTCGGCTTCTCCCCACAGATGTTGCGATTCCGTTGCGACAAAAGTACAAGTATAACAATAAAACCATTTACAACATGTCAACCATTAACAATTGTAACTAGGGAGGGCGGGTGGGTCATGTCGATGGCTGCTATTTGTTGTATTAGAGTAATGCAGTGGCATAGCAAAGGGGGTGTAGGGGTGCTGGAGCCCCAGGCACCACTTCCTTGCGGGTGCGTTGCAGGGCCACACACACCCCCTTGCAACTGTACCCCAGCCCCGAATTCCTGATCTGACATGGAGATTGGGAGCAGGGGCAGCTGGCCTTGCTCTGCCCCCGATCTCCACATGGAGTTCAGGAGTGGGGCAGGTCCCTTTGATGCTGCCCTCCGCTCACCCCAGTCCAGCTTTAAACTGCAGGCTTCCAATATGCAGTTTAAGGCTCAATCCATGCATCTCTGAGGCCAGGATCAGACTGAGCACCAGGGCTGAATGGCTCCAGCTTTATACTGTTGGCTCTGCTCCCCTCTCCTTCGCTCCACCTCACTGGAGAAATCATTACTCTAAACAGCAAGCAAATCCTAAAGCAAAGCAATCAAGAGGGATAGACATACATTAAATGTCACATCCTCCCGGCCTCCCCTGGATGTGAACATATGGCGAGGCCCCGTGTAGGGTCTTAAGAAGAAGAGTTTTGGATTTATATCCCCACCTTCACCCCTCCATTTCTCTCCCGCAAAAAGTCTCAAAGAGGCTTACAATCTCCTTTCCCTCCCCCCCACAACAAACACCCTGTGAGGTGAGTGGGGCTGAGAGAACTCCGAAGAACTGTGACTAGCCCAAGGTCACCCAGCTGGCATGTGTTGGAGTGCACAAGCTAATCTGGTTCCCCAGATAAGCCTCCACAGCTCAAGTGTCAGAGCAAGGAAGCAAACCTGGTTCTCCATATTAGAGTGCACCTTCTCTTAACCCCCTACACCACGCTGGCTCTCCAGGTCCCTGTGGTTTGCTGGTGTAACCCCTATGTCCAGAATGGGTTGACCCAGAAAGGGGTGGAGACTCAAAGCAGCAGAAGGCTGCAAAAACTGGTGAAGTTGAAGCAAGGCTACCAGGCTGGGACCTTGATTTAATTCTTTATAAGCTCTTAACACCTTGTTTAAGGTAACTGCAAAGTTGTTGGGAACTAGTGGGAAGGGAGTTGTTTATTTTTGCTATATTGTAAGTGTTAGAATTTATTGTTTCAGGGCTTGCTATGTATATAGTTGATGGGAGTTCTTTTGGGGACCTTCATCATCTTGGATCCCGTTCACCAAGCCTCTGAAGTCTTCACAAGCCAACCACCAGCAGGAAGAATTGGACTTGGCATTAAGAACATAAGAACATAGGAACAAGCCAGCTGGATCAGACCAGAGTCCATCTAGTCCAGCTCTCTGCTACTCGCAGTGGCCCACCAGGTGCCTTTGGGAGCTCACATGCAGGATGTGAAAGTAGATTGTAATTATCAGTAGATTGTAAATAGAAGGACTTGAAAGGCAACCTAAAAGGACTGTGAATTGTTAATGTTAAATGTTAATGTTAAAAGTGTTATTTGTTAAGGAAGTAAACCATTTTGTTTTCAATTTAGTTTCTTTGCAACTCCTTCCAAGTTCTGCCCCACAGAACCCACAGATAGAGGTTACACTGGCAGTGTAGAGTTGCCAGCTATAGAATCTACCTTCCACAGCATCCTTCCCTCCACCCCAAATGAATGGATATCTGTAGCCTGCAGGTGAGCTCTAATGTTGAGAGATCCCAAGGTCCCACCTGGAGGCTGGAATCCCTACCCTTACCTGACAGTCCACCCCTTTGCTGAGTAACAGAACTTATTTTTTTCCAATTGGGAGATAATAATCAGTGGCAGGGGAGGGCTCTTTCACAGCAGGACAAACCTGGAAGGAATCTATATCTCAAGCAATTACAATCCTAACCTTCCCCAGACATAATTTTGCTGCCGGGGCGACGGGAACTGTAGTTTTCTTCACCTTCCAAATTAAATTGGCAGGCTCGGAGAACCGTAGTTCGTATACCCTGCAGGAAAATTGAGGATGGCTGGGGAGACCTGTGGAATTCTAATTGGAAGTCAGGCCTTTCCCCTCCCTTCTCCGACAAGTTGTGTTGTTTGGAAAGGAAGGCTGAAAGAGCGGGAAGATCTAAGGAGCAGGAGGTACCAATCTAATTCCTCAGTGGCAGTGGCGTAGGAGGTTAAGAGCTCGTGTATCTAATCTGGAGGAACCGGATTTGATTCCCAGCTCTGCCGCCTCAGCTGTGGAGGTTTATCTGGGGAATTCAGATTAGCCTGTACACTCCCACACACGCCAGTTGGGTGACCTTGGGCTGGTCACAGCTTCTTGGAGCTCTCTCAGCCCCACCCACCTCACAGGGTGTTTGTTGTGAGGGGGGAAGGGCAAGGAGATTGTAAGCCCCTTTGAGTCTCCTGCAGGAGAGAAAGGGAGGATATAAATCCAAACTCCTCCTCCTCCTCCTCCTCCTCCTCCTCCTCCTCCTCATTTCGGCTCTGATTCAAAGCGGTCCAGGCCTTCAGCCAAAGGAGTGAGACATTTTGAACAGGTAGAGGGGATGCAGCATAGTGATAGCCGCCAGCCACAAAAATGGGGTTTCGTGTTTTCATGGAGGACAGCAGGGTGTAGTGGTAAAGAACAGTGGACACTAATCTGGAGAACTGAGTCTGATTCCTCACTCCTTTAAATGAGCAGCAGACTCTCATCTGATGAACTGGATTTGTTTCCCTGTTCTTCCACATGAAGCCTGCTGGGTGACCTCAGGCTAGTCACAGTTCTTCAAAACTCTCTTAGCCCTACCTGCCTCAAAAGGGTCTGTTGTGGGAACAGGTGTCAGGCTCTCTAACGTGGAAATAACAGAGACCATAGGCAAGTCCTAAAGCAGTTTATTTCTACAACGCGTAGAGTAACAAAGAAAGCTGAATCTAAGCTCCCCCGCTTAGATCCAGAGATTATATCCTTCAATCCCCCCCATTTGATACCCACCAAATGTGTTTCACAAAGTGTATAACATTTGCACTACAGAGCTTCAAGAAACCTGGGAACATTCGCACCTTCCCACAGGAGGGCTGGCACCAGGGAATTGCCAAGGAGGGGAGAGGGAAACAGGAAAGCATTTACAGGAAACATTTGCAATTCTTACACAGCAAGACATCTGGGCATTGAAAGGTTTGGTCCTGACAACAGGAAGGGAAAAAAGTTTGTAAACCACCTTGAGTCTCCTTAAAGGAAAGAAATGCAGGGTATAAATCCAAACTTCTCCTCCTCCTCCTCCTCCTCCTCCTCCTCCTCCTCCCCTCCTCCTCCTCCTCTTCCTCTTCCTCTTCCTCTTCCTCTTCCTCTTCCTCTTCCTCTTCCTCTTCCTCTTCCTCTTCTTCTTCTTCTTCTTCTTCTTCTTCTTCTTCTTCGGACGTCTCCATGTCCAGAAGCCATAATCACTGGAATACTGGTGCTAAGGGGCAATACCAGGACAAAACCTCAGACACTGTGGCCTGTTGGCCGGCCTACCAAGGCAACTGATTTGCTATTGTGTGAAAATGGTGCTAAATTAGATGGATCACCAACCTGCTCCAGCAAAGCACATATATTTTCTCTGCAGTGGATGAATGAAAGCACTAAAGGAAAGAGAGTGGGCTATCACCGCAAGCAATAAAAGCTTTATATATGTTACGACTGTGCAGTCTTAGTTCACGGGAAACATGTTTCGATACATACT
>NW_025950395.1:0-14799 GCF_021028975.2 Sphaerodactylus townsendi
ATAGATAGATAGATAGATAGATAGATAGATAGATAGATAGATAGATAAAGGAAAAAAATCACATAATGGTGGTCATGGATAGTTTCTAGGGACTGTGTGCAGACATGCATCATGGTTAAGGGGTGTAACTGAAAACATTTTAGAAATGTTTTCAGTGATTTGTCCAGAAAGGGCCAATAAGTTTGAAAAGGTGTGCTTACACTTAGGATTGCACTGTGTGTCTTCTGAGACAGGCACTTTATTTTCACAACTCACAATTCACAGGTCTCAGTTCACTTCAACTGTCATCTATATTCATCACAACCCTTGCTATACTGCAGTCCATGGGGATTATAGTGTCCATGGTGGCACACAGCCTGGACATTGGTAGGCTATGTAGTAACATATTCTCTAATGGCTAAAAAAGTGAGATTTCTGTAACTGTGTTTGCATTGCTGGAGCATGAAGACACTTTCAATGCCAGCTGTATAGAAATGTGACTTTTTATTTATACTGATGTAAGAATTTTGAAGCCAAGTTCACTGGCTAACTAGTGCCACATAATTGCAAGAGGAGGTCAAAAACTGATCTTTTGAATTTTTTATGGTTTCCTTCATACGTTGCTCCTTAAAAATTTTCTCTGCTCAGGTTGGCCTGATTGCCTAGAAAATGCTAAATGACTTGTAAACATGAAGCAGATGCTGTCCTTGGCCTTCTCCTTTACTAGCTTTTTCCAGGCTTCTTGTTACTGTGATTCCACTTAGGCACACCTTCAACTGATTCCCTCAGCTGTGGTCCTTAGCTTTCCTCTCTCTGCCTTAGCCAACAGCTGGCAGTTTAAAAATCTGGAACAAAAGTCTCACTGACTGGTCCAATGCAAAGCTCTTATCTTTTCAGCTATGAGCAAGGGAACCAGTGAGGTTATCCTTAATTATGTCATATTGGCTCAAGACCTTTGGATGCAGGATTATGAAGGCCATGCAAACACTGAAGGGGAGTAAGCCAGCCAGCACTGAAAGTCAGCATACATTTTGTAGCTAATTTGTATGGTTTGAGGCAAAACCAGTCATAGCCTGTTGAGCCTAACATTGTAATCAGACTGAAATAATTAAATAGCTGTACATCAGAATGTAGCAACCAAATTGGTTGTGAAGAATGAAATGTATGGAATTTTATTGGGTTATATCAATCTGTAATATTTAAAGCTTTTGAGTTCTGTGAAATTCTTGCAGATATAGCTGTTAAAAATAAGTTGTATGGCCTTCTGTCTTAGTCTCTTTGAGCTTCTTTAATGGAAAGATTATAGCTTTTTCAGTAATTACACTTTTGGCATACAGCCTCAAATAACTGGAGAGGGCTCTACCCAATATCCTCCAATATACATGCTCATTATTTTGTGTGAACATAACAAGTGCATTTTCCAGCTTTGGGACATATAAACCCATATCCCCAAATAATCTGGGTCTCCCATCATGAAGACTAAAGCTAGAAAATATGAATATCATAAAATAGTCACAGTACATAATAAAGGGATCATGCATCTTCTTATGAACAGTTGGTTCATCAAAACTCTAACATGTAAAAATATGCTTAGGACATAAATGCTTTAAGTTTATAAATAATGTTTACACTTGTGGGATGGGAATATTTACCATCCCTTCGGCACACTCGTGCCTTCAAGAGAAAATGCCTGACTTTTTACCATGTTGTGATTATTGCACAATAAATGAATGAACCTCTATGTAAATTCAATATAGAACAAAAATAGAATTTTTAAACTCAGACAAGGACATACACAATTTTATCCCAAGGGTTTACCAGTGGGACTTACTGTGTGGTAAAAGTACTTAGGTACAGAGATGTATTGGGGGAAATGGTGCCCGAGGACAACACCTGCTCTGGGCACCCCTGTTCCTCCCACCCCCATGCCCCCTATGCTTGAGGGCGGCACCGACAGGCATTGCAGCAGCACCCCCCGAGTCGCTTCCAATCCACCTCCTTGCAGGCTGCCTCCTGCCCTCCCAAGGTCCTGGGGAGAGCAGAAGCCGGCCTGCAGGGAGGCAGGGGGGCAGATGGCCCAGGAGCTGGCTTGCTGCTGCAGTGCCCATCCGAGCCACTCCTGCCCCTGAGGCCTTGGTGAGGGAAGGAGGTGGCTTAGACAGGCGCCGCCAGAGCAGGCCGGCTCCTGACAGCAGGCAGGTTCCTGAAAGCAGGCCGGCTCTAAAGGAGGGGAGTGAAGCGCCCCCCCATCATTGTGCCTAAGGTAATTTGACCTCCCCTTTCCCCCTTCCCCCTGCTTAGGTATGCAGATTTATTATATTAAAAATTAACACCATTATTCAAAATGACATTGACACATCCATCTTCTATTGGGGAGTGTAGCTCCACTATAGGAACTGAAGTGTCTGTGTTGAAGGTTTTAAGAATTAGGGGTGTCTGTGTGTGTTTACTGTCATACTTTAAAGGGATTAGAGAATGAATAGTGGTAACTCTAGTGAATTCTTATCTTATTCTAAATTACTATGCCTTGCCTGCTTCTTAAAAATGAAATATACTCCTTATCAGGTGTGCAGAAAAAAACTTTTAAAAGAAGCAATGAGACATTTTTGATGAGTGACTATCCAACTGTCCGACTAATCAGTGGTGAAGCCACCAGGGGGAAGGGGGGTGCGCCACGCACCGGGCACACGAATTTGGGTCACGTGGGGGCGAAATTTTTTCCCTCTGTTGCGAAGTAGCCTAAAGCCACAAACAGCCAACGATCCAAAGAAGAAGAAAATGTGCAGATCTTGCTTCAGTTGAGTGCAAGAGGTTGGATTAACAAAGGGTTCCTCAAACTAAGGACAGAGTAATAAAGGGTTCTATGGAACCCTCTAGAACCTCCTGAATCCCACCTCTGACCAAGCATCTTATTCAGTATAAGACAGCTTCAGATGTTCATGTAGTGATTTGATGTTTGGATTGGGAATAGATCTGGAAACTGTTAAATCCCAGGTGAGTGTTCAGATTATGGGTAGAACAGAGGAGATGGGAGAGGCATGCCAAGAGGTGTATGGAGGAGAACAGATTGACTTGGTATTGATCCAGGTATAAGCCATTATATAATTCTATATCAAAATGTCACTGCTTGAATCTATATATGACAACAGTGCTTTTTAAAGCTTATATTGGCAATCAGATGTGAAGCAACTGTAAAGCAATTTGGTCCAAAAATGTTGTCTCGTTCCCATTGTTTTGCACATATTCATTCTAATACTTCCCTCAAGCAGTATTCAGAAAAGATTTATGCTAGACTTGCTTTCCCTCCCTGTCCTTAAGGCCTTTATTTTCTCTGTGGCATACATCATCCCCAAAGTGCAAAGCTGGCATATACTTGCATCTCCTCCCAGAGCCCCTGGCAGAATTACAGAATACGTGCTTTATAGTGTAGTTAAGCCTCTGTTGTGGGGTTTCCTTGTCCACCTGTCTCTGCTTGTTGCTAATACTCTTTGCCTGGATTGCATTCCAAAACTGGTGGAAACTAGATACAGGCTTTCTGGATTTATTGCTTGATAGAATGCTGCTGCCAAGAGGCAGAGAAGATAAAGGGTTCATACTAGTCAAGGGTAAAAAACATTAAAGGATCATATAAGTAAGACATTCTGATTGTTTGAACCTTGCCCAAACTAAAAAAAAGGCAAACAGCTGGAAAAAACAGCTGGAAATTTTTCAATTTTTTGTTTTAAAATTCCTGTTTTAATGCCAGATGACAAGAAATTAAAAAAAACAAACAGGAGATACTTGCTGTATTGCAAAATAAGACTTTTAATGGGATATTATTGCAATCACATATGTGGGAATTACTGCCTTTTCACCCTTAGAATACAACTATTTTTTTCCTTCCATGAGATTCAGTGAAGGCATTTTTAAAACACCTTGTCCTATAAAGCTACAGCACTGTTCACTGGGCAAAGTCCTTGTGCACTTTGGATATGCTGCGTGTCTTGTTACCAATGTTCATTTGATCAGTTGCAAAGCAAAAGGGGACAAATACGGGTCAGTTTTTGTATCACTTTTATAAATTTGTTGGAAAGGGTTACAGCTGATTAGCCTTATGGATTGTGTGTGAGAGAGAGATAGATAGTGAAAATGCTTATTGACTGAACAAATTCTAACAGTCTCCGACAACAACCCAATAATTTTTTTAAAGCCCAACAGCTCTGAACAACATTCATCTATTCCCTACATACTAGGAAAACATGGCTTGAATATTATCTGAGGTGTTTTTTTTTCAGAATTGATGTTTACAACAAGCAAGCAAGCATTTTTTTAAGGAAATGGTGTTTATTACATGTTGAATAACTTTGAACTATCCACAGAGGCAAGGTAGCTTAGAGAAAGGCACCCATGCTCATCAGGTATTTGCTGCAACCACACATTTAAGAATCTTCTTTTGTTAACCCCCCCCCCCCAAACTCTGAATGTAGGCAATAATTTAGTCCACCCAACCTTGTTTCCAAACTTGTAGATCCAATTGGCTTCCAGGATGCTCTGCAGGATCCAATGGCCCCCGACACCTTGATATTTAAAGAGCTTAACCTGCTCAATTAATTCACGATTAAGAGACCACCTAGTAGGCTGCCAAGAACCAGAAAATACCAGAATTTTAGACATTGTATAGTTGATACGGTGGCCATTGTTACTGCAATATTCAGCACATTGGTCCAAAAGCTGCCTAATCCTACCTTCATGCAGGATAATAGGATAGTGTCATCCACATAAAGCAGAACAGGGATACTCTGGTTCTTCAAGGTGGGACAATGGGAATCCAATTGCTTACAAGCAGGGGCCAAGTCATTAACAAAAAGGTTAAGTAATGTTGGCACCAAAACACAACCCCGTTTTACCCCTCTACAGGAAGGGATTTTATCAGCAAGTTGGTCATCTTGAGTGCAGTTTACCTGGCAAACTGTGTTGCTATGCAGGGCTATTATCAAGAAAAGTAGTCTTTTGTCTATGCCTGGATGGTCCAGCTTACTCCAAAGGAGATGCCTTGGCACAGAGTCAAAGGCTGTTTTGAGGTCCAGAAAAGCAGTGTAAAGGTTGTTCTTATTTCCCCTTGTGTACCCAGACACTAGAGTGTTCAGGACCAAACAATGATCTTTGTTGACTTGCCATTTTGGAAGCCAATTTGTTCCATGCCCCTGATGCTATTGTTAGTGATCCAGGTGGACAATTTATCTAATAAGTGCTTACCATAAAGTTTCCCTGCCACAGACAGAAGGTTGAGTGGCCGGTAATTGGTAGGGTGGGTATAATCCTCCTTTTTATAGACTGGCACCAAGACTGCATCCATCAAAGTAGTAGGGACTCTCCATTTCTTATTGGATGAAGTAAATAAAGAAGCTTAACACAGGGCCCTAGCAATCAGCAAAACGCATGAACAGTTCTGGGGGCAAAGAGTCAGGACCAAAAGCTTTATGACACTTAAATTGATCTATTAGAGCTCTAACTTCTACGACAGTAACGCCGGGAGGTGGTGGTATTTAGCTATTTGATCGAAGTTATAAGTATCGGAGGCACCAGAAAAGACCTTAAACATGGTAGAGAAATATTGAAACCAGGTGTCCCTATGGATATGGGGAGGACCCGGCATAGAAGATTGAGGGGCACCTGAACATAGCTTCCAAAATGTCCTTGAATCATTTGAAATTGTTGCTGAAATAAGTGCCTCCCATTGCATTTTAATAACTTCTAATCTACTTTCCCTCATACATCAACAAGATGACAATAATTAGAGAACCTATGGACAATATTGTCATTAAATATATAGATTTTGTATAGACCCCTGGGATGGCTGATTAACAAATGAGAGAATCATATCTAAAGAAGATTATTATCGAAAACGGCATATTAACGCGTATTTCATTCAAGACGTTCCTACATGATTCTCAAGACATCTAAGACTGGAATTATAAGGCTTTTAAAGACTGGATTTATAAGGCTTCTAAAGACATTGACTCTTTAAGAACGACTTGAGACGGTTATACTGTTCCTTTAACTAGGACTTGCAACATTGCTAGTCTTTTGAACCTATATAGCAATTGAATTGTTGTATATTGTATCACAGTTGTTTGTTTCACATGGTATATAAATAGCGGTGGGTGCAACGTAATTCCTGGTTGTAATTTATTTCTGAACAGTCCAATAGATTTTTAACAAAAAATAAAAAAGCACTGCCCATCAAAAAAAGAAATATCACCATTCTACTCCATGAATACAGGAGTGATTGTTCATAACCTAGAATGTTTCTATTTTATTAAAGAACAAGAAAAGCAATATTTCAACAATAAATAATAGAGCCATATAGATTTCAGTCCACAGGCCACTGGTTTTAGGCTAATTATTGAGAATTCACATTCACTTCAAGGGGACTTTATTAAAGAGTACTTTGGGGTAAATAGAAGACTGCAACCTTACAGAACAGTGTGATCTATGCCTGTTGAGAAAGGTCAATAGATCTGTTTATCTTGTTGGTTTAGGATGATTATAGTGACATTTTCTGCTCCTCTAAGAGGCAATCAAGTTTCAAATTGGCCTGAGCCATGTGATCTGCTTGGACTGTTTGCAGTTTTAATCAGAACAACCCCACTTTTGCTATTCACAGATTGTACCACATGAATATGCATGTACCACATGCATATCTGTACCACATGAAATCGGTTTTCCCATTGTCATTTATTCAATTCATGTGTTAGTGGTTGTCTGTGTACCCAGAGTGGATACCCTATATTACAAAACTCATGTTTCCTCAAAGCTGACAATCTAGCAGAGCCTCACATGCAATAGGTAGATAGACATTCAAATTAGGGTTCACATGAAGATCAGAAGAAGGACCCCCCCCCCAATAGATCAGGAGTTTAATGAGTTGTTCACAGAATCAGATGGTAGAATGAAAAAAGGAAGAGTAGGCAGGGATATATCTGCAGAAAATGGCACCCAGGGCAAGCACTACTGGCTCATGCCCAACTCCCCCAACTCCACATGTTATTCAGGGGCCAGCACACCATTCAACACTGGGCTTTGCTTGGCCAGGTCCAGCTTTAAACTGCAGGGTTTGAAGTCAGGTGGAGCTTGGGGGAAGACCCAGCAGCCAGCTAGAGCTGGGCAGAGAGACTGCTCAGTCTGACACTGAGCTCATCATAGCTGGGTTGTGCTCAGCGTCGAACAGGTGTGTCTGGTCCCCAAACTCCATGTGGAGTTTGAGTGTGGGGAGAGCCTAGTTGGTTAAGCATTCAACTGTGTGCCTCACCCTTGAAATCCACATGGCGCTTGGAGTGGGGTGCAGTTCAACAGTAGCTACTCAGAGGCTGATGTTTGGGGACTGGCACCCCTTCAAGGGATGGTGCCCAAACCAGGTGTCCTGCCTTTCCCCACCCTAGATACCCCTCTAACAGTAGGACCTGATGGTAAGGTTTCTAGGGGGCAAGATTCTACGTTTTTGATCTACACAAATGGTACACTTGTAACCCTACTGAAGATGTTTATACTTGAGTTAGGAAGTTCACGGCCATCCTCCTTTCCATAAGGCATTTTCATTACTTGATTTTAGTAATATTTAAATCCAAATACTAATCTGCACTTGCAGTGTTGTTATAGAATAGATGCTAGATAACAATATGAAGATAACTATGAAGGAGGTGTTTTACCTTCAGAGAGTGACTAGATCAGATCTAGGGTTGTCCTGGGCTTTAGTATCCTGGGTGGGCTGGCACGGGGCATGAGGATACTATTTGCAGGGATGTTTAATTGACCATTGTGTACTTATTTGTTCACAGTAAGGACATGCATTCAGATATTTCCAGTCCAACTATATATCCAAAACATAACTTTTTGGAATCTTCTCGATATATTTGGGTGTTTGGATGGTTCTGGAATTTTTCAAGATACCAGGAAATGGGGCCTGTAAAAATCCCAGAAATATTTGGCATTAATTGGAAACACTGGAAACAGCATTTTAAGGCTCCCAGAATTAGTTTTGTTTAATTTTACTGTGAGTTTGTCTTATTGCCATGCCTTGGTATTGGCTTGCAAGGGCCCGTTCCACATGGGCCAATGAGGCGGCTGCACACTGGCATACGTGATGCTGGTGGAGCCCTGGGACCATTTGCATGCTTCTGTGCACACTTCTGTGCGACTGGCCCCAGAGCTGCTGAGACCTGCGCAAAGGCGCCTCCTTTTTTTTTAAACCCCCTACCTTTTCTTCCTGCGGAGCTATGCAGAGATGAGGGGACAAGCCCCCGAGGCCACAATGACACCTTGGGGGTCAGAGGGCAGCATGGGCATGCCTCCTTGTCCCTGTGAAGCTACGAAGGTAGGTTTTGTAAAGACAGGAGGCGCTTAAAAGTGGCACCTCCAACCATTCGCACAGCACCAGGTGCACAACACTGTTTTTAAAATCCTCGTTCATTGAGCAAGTTTCAAAAACAGCGTTTTCCCACTGGGTTGTGGGGGGGGGGAAGCATGGTACTGCCTCACTTTGGAGGCAGCAGTCATGTGAACTATGGCCCAGGAACTGTTTTTACCATGCCTGGGACGCTGTTTTTGGCCCATGCAGAGTGGGCCTAGGTTGGCCTGGTTTGGATTCTATCTTTTGAAATTGTTTTTGTCAGTCTTGAAAAATTTATATATGGTTTGCTTAAATTTCTTTGCATTAGGATTGTGGTTTGCATTGAATTCTGCAGTTCAACATTGGCTTGAATTTTAGGCTCTATATTGGATTGGATTCTCAAGTCTAACATTTAATTAACCCTGTCCCTTGTTAAATCCATTTGGGTTGTAGTATGATGTAGTTTGGCATTGGTTTAGATTCTCTTATTTGACTTTTGTTATGTTAGGCTTGTCAGATTCTCTGATTCGACAATTGTGTTCGGTTTTCACAGTGTACCATGCTTCTACTGGGATTCCCTAGTTCTGAATTGGTTTTTTGGACTTGTTGGTTCTGTTTGCATTAGAAAGCTTTGGGCTAGTGGTTGGTTTGCTTGCTCTTGAGTGGTTGCCCTGGAGAAAGCTTGGTATTGTTCCCTCCTGTCCCCCTCACTGCCACATAGGAATCAACGGAGGATAGCTAAGCACACTTCGTTCAGGGCAGGACCCCATAGCATTTAATTTATTAAACATGGGGATTATTTAGCGGACAAGTACCAGCAACTCTGCATTTTTGGAGCTATTAGCTTAAAAAGCAGCCCCTCCATCCCTAAGAAATTGTCCCCATAGGAAATTGTTCAACCAGGTAATGCCAAAATCCTCTGTTGTGCTCTGGAGACCAACTAAAGTTGACTCTGCCCTGGAATGTCCCAGCCATGCCGGTGCAATGTTGTACTGGATGCTTCAGGGTCAGCAGCTGCAGAGCCATGCAGTGCCTGGCTGTCCAGGTAAGTTGCTTGTCCACTGGTGAATTTGCCCCTTGCACCAGGATTGGCCTGCCAGTCTCTTTGCCACTGTAGTCTATAGGAGGTTAGACAAATAACTGTTATCCTATTCATGTTAGTCTATCAATCTGTGAACAAAATAAACTTGCCACAAAAAGTTGGTCATTCCAAAATCTATCACATTTTTAACAGATCTGCCAGGAATTCATCTTGGATAAAAAGGCTTTCATTTGTGTCACACATATCCTTAATATCCTCAGTGTTTTTGCTATACTTTTACATTTTATCCATCTGTTTTCTCTAATTACATTAAACGCTTACATAAAGGTTGTGTCCTAGAATGAAATATGTGTATAGCAGCATGTACTGTAAAAAAAAAATCCAATTTTAATTTCAGATTTAATTTTTCTACTGGTCATATATTTAATTATGATGGAATTTGTGGGAGTATTTTCATTTTAGCTATTGTTTTGGGACACAAATTTAGGTTTGGGAATTTTAGAAAATGAAAAGCATGCTCTTCCAGAAAAACCTTAACCTGAAATTTAAAAGAAAACTCCCCATGGCACTTTAAAGTTTTAAGATTGAAAGGAAAGGCATGATTTACTGACTCTATGCATTGAAATTGCTGGCCATTTCTTCCATGGCAGGTAGAGCTTGCCTGTGACCAGACAGCCTGAGAATCACTACCTGGCTACTGGGCTGGCATATGGTCTTCTGGCTTCAAATTGCAGCCTACCAGGTCTCACAAGTATCCAAAACAATTTACAAGTCTCTGGAAACATTTGGAGATGTCCAAAGCCTCATGAGAACTTCTGGAGACTTGTGAAGCCTTGTCTGGCTGTGATTTGCAGCCAGGAGTCCACATGCTGGCCCAGACCAGCAACAGTGATTCTCTAGCTGTCTGGACCCAAGCTGACTCTACCTCTCACAGAAAGAAGTGCCAGCCAACTGTGGTGCAGCCCCAGTGACCGACCTTCCTTCCTTCCTTCCTTCCTTCCTTCCTTCCTTCCTTCCTTCCTTCCTTCCGTCACCATTCATATAAAGGGTCTCATGGCAACTTACAACATAAAACAGTATAAATGAGTTTAAACAACATAAATGTAGATAACAATTATAAAATACTAACATTAGAATGTCAAACTATTAAAAATGGGGATCACAAACTAACAAGCAATCCAAGCACGTGGCTTACACTAAAAAAAATATCCATCTTAAACAATTCAGCCTTTCCTGCCCTGAAAAAACTAAACAAGTGTGGCAGGGCATAGGTGTCATCAGTGTATTCTATGGGATAGGAGCCACAATCGAGAAGGCCTTTCCCCTGGTGATAAGTAATGCCTTCTTTTCCTTTTTTTTCTTTAAAGAAATTAAAGAGTCAGATAGGGTGGGGAAAGAAACCCAAAATCTGAAAGGACTTTCAGAGTTCAAGGAGGCAACTTTTGATTACTCCTATAGTTTCAGGAGAGTTTGCTTTTATTGGGATATACTCAAGCTGAGCTAAAATGGCTAATTTTGGGTATATTTTCAGCCATGATATATCCAGATGCTCACCCCTATATATGTGTGCTAGTATGGTAAAGTGTTTATGTAAATTTAAGTTACAATAACTAGGTTATATTGTGCCATGAGCACAAAAACACAAGTCTGAAAATGTTTTCACTGAAATGAACTCATAATATTAAAGAAACAGAAAAGCAAAATAAGTAAATATTTTTTTCCATAAAAGTTCTCTGCTTATAGCTCAGAAAATGGAACTAGAAATCGGATTTCACATTCAGGTTTTACAAATGGGCTCCCCGCCCCCGCCCAAATGGTTTTATTGATCATCTGTACACTGTTGATTTTCTTTACTAAAATCAACATCTTCCCAGTCTGGCTGTATACAAAACCAATCATTTCATATATATGTGTGCGCGCGTGCGTGCGCGCATGCGTCTGTGTGCATGTTTACACACACACACACACACACACACACACACACACACACACACACACATGTATATATGTATGTATGTAGAAACTTTAAGTGGATCACCTTCTGCCTCTCCCTTTTCTTTGTGTATAGAAGTTTGCAACAGTCAATATCCATCAAGCTTATCCCTGATAACCATATGCTCTGAATGGCTAGACACTGCTAGTTGTTTTGCAAGCTGGCCTGTGGTTGTTATGCTGGCAGACAGGAGAGGTATTTGTTCAGGAGGTCCAGTCATCACGCTAAATAAAATCGTTCACTTTGGTTGGCAAATATTGACTCAAGCTGTTACGCTTTTATGTATTTCAGAGACTCGCAATGTTTGAGAGCTCAGCAAGCAAACAAGAACAGGTACAGGAAGTTATTGTGGTGTTTTGAACTGATGTTTGCTTTTCTGCCACTTATGTATGTTCTGCATTGTGTAGGGCTTGTTACTAATGACCTTGTTATATACTACACTGCAGTTGATAAGACCAAAGGCTTTAAAAGAATACAAATATGTTTTACATTTCCCGTTGAAGAATTAGTGTTAATTTTTTATGTACCATACCCTCCAGACCCTGTCTTCCATATAACAAATTTTCTTCAAATATAATCCTACAAAGGCATTGGACCACCTAATCCATGAAAAGTAATGGACAAGTCTGTATTCAATATGAACATCAGCTGATAACATCGAGTCAGCATACATTTAAACCATCCAGAGCTATGGAAAGAAAATTAAATGATGAGTGAGATGAACCATGTTCTTGAATAATTTGGTTTTTTATCTTTCTCATGGGATTTTTTAAAAACTCCTTTTTATTTTTGGAATAATAGATGATCAAACAAGATGGAAGAATTGTGCCTGTGACTTCATAGCGTTCTTTAAAAAAATTACTCACAGCAGTAACGCTTAAATAGGTTTAAGTTCCTGAATGCTCTCCTTCCCTAGCACATGAACACACCTTCAGTTGTCTAATTAAATATTGAATTACACCATTGGCTTATCAAGGTCAGTACTGTCAACTCAGACTGGCAGTAGCTCTCCAGGGTCTCACGAAGAGATCTTCCACATCACCTGCTGTCTTATCCTTTTAATTGGAGATGCCAGGTCTCTGTTGCCCAACTCATCTTCCTTGTGTTATATGCTAGATTCCAGGTGTTCTGGACAACAGGTGACTAGAACTCAAATATAAGAAGTAAGCATGCAAGAAACTTTCCCTGAGCAGATGCAGAATGCGACATGTGGCAGAACGGGCTTGCTTTGCCTGGCAGACCCTATTCCGCTGCCAAGCCTTTCCCAGGGATTGCCAACTTCTCCTAGGGAAGACTAGCTTTCTCTCTGGGTAAACCACTGCCACCACCTGACCATTTGAGGATCTGCCCACTGGGGAAGGTCAGTGTTCCCCAACTTCCTTTCCAACCACGAGGCCTAGCCTCAGTTTCCCCTGGGTTCCCTCTCCTGGGTTCCACAGGGTAGATTGGAGGTCCCGGAGGAAAAGCTGCTCACCTTCCTCCCCCCTTCTATTTAGATAGCACATCCAAGATGGTGGAGGCATTCGTGGTACAGAAAACTGTTCCCCACATCTAAGGTTTAAAAAGTATTTATTAAAAATAAAGTGGTCACAAGTATATTTTGGCATTGCACTGCAGGCATTTCCAAAACAAAGGAGATATAAACACAAATCCTCTGTCCCTCTCCCTAAACATACCCTAGCAGTTGCTGAAAATAGGGTAGTCCTTTAAAGCTTAGAAAGTTGCAATTCTCAAAAAGTTCCCAATACCTGGCAGGCTGAATGATCTCCCTGGATGAGCACATGGCTCAAAAATGGCTGCTCTCTGCACAGCACTGGCAAGAGGTCTGCTCGCTTCAGTGACCCAGCAGAAAGAGAGAGAAGAGACCACACCTCTCTGCTCCCAGCACTTTTATCAGTTCGCTGGCCCCACCCTCTTTTGACCTGGTCAGGCTGGATCAAGATATCTTTTCCCCCTAGGTCAGGTAGCTCTTCCTGATGTCCCTCTGGCATCTTTTAAGTCCTCCAAAACTATGATACCTGATTGCAGAAGAGGAGAAGAGAGGGGAAGGAGTCCATTTCTCCACACAACCCATTATGCGTGGGGAGCTTACTGTGACCAGAAGGAGCATTCACCACACAGCCTGAGAGTATGGACTGACCCAATGTCATGCAGCAAGCTTCCATGGCAGAGTGGTGATTCAAGATCTCCAGTTCTCCCAGATCCTAGCTTAAAACACTCCTAGTTTAACACTCTTCACTACTATACCACACTGACCAGGTGCTCGGGAGCAGAAGCAGCAGAAGGCCATTGCTTTCACATCCTGCATGTGAGCTCCGAAAGGCATCTGGGGCGTCACTGCAAGTAGCAGAGTGCAGGACTAGATGGATTCTGTTCTGATGCAGCAGGGTATTTCTTATGTTCTTATGTTCTTAACTTGGACTGCTAGTTCCAACCCACTGATTTCTTAAGGGATGTGCCTTTACAAAGGAAATGCCTTGAAATGCAAAACTTCTGTAATTTTTCAACGTCTATGCTTCAGATGTTCAAAATTCATACACACATTCATTCTTGGGATAATAGCAGGTTCGGTTGGCTATAAGGAAATCATAAAGCCACCATTCATTTTGTATCGTTCCACCTGGCTACTAAGGTTGGCCCTTGCTCTTTCTCCACTCCCCCCTTTATTTATACAGAGCTATAAAATTAAACACATCAACATTCACAGCAGGCCATAGTTTGTCATTACATCTGAAGCACATACCTAAGACTTTACTTTCTTCTCTCAAAACCAGAATGACATAATTCTTGTTTGAATTCTAGTGAGTGTACAAACCATGATTGATTGTGGTTGGATATAATAGTAAACTATGTTATTTAACACCATAGTTGAAGGAGATTTGCCAATGCCTGTGCTTGCAAGGTCAGAAGATGTTCAACTGGTGTATAGAGAATATATGAATGTATCATGGCAAGTTAAGCCAGGTTTTCACTACATGTTTCAGGCAATAAACTATGGCTAGAGCTCACCATGGTTAAGCATTTTGCTTTCATTGTTCTCTCTTCCTTCCCAACAGCATTTCTTATTTAGTCCTGCTGTTTGTTAGTGATAGGCTTCAAAATGAAGAAGAGTTTGGATTTATATGCCCCCTTTCTCTCCTGTAAGTAGACTCAAAGGGGTTTATAATCTCTTTTCCCTTCCCTCCTCACAACAAACACCCTGTGAGGTAGGTGGGGCTGAGAGAGCTCTGAAGAACTGTGATTAGCCCAAGGTCACCCAGCTGGCACATGTTGGAGTGCACAAAATGAAAGGTATGGTGGGATCTATAATTGATGTTATGCATAGTAGAATCCATTGCTCTAGCAGAAAGGGACTTCATGATAATCATACACACACACACACACACACACACACACACACACACACACACACACACA